>NC_090215.1:12714532-13014532 GCF_033026475.1 Channa argus
AAGTCATCACTTTTTCCTCTGTATTTAATATTCATCAAAGTATCCTCTTTTCTCCCACTGGCACACACTTGTCCCGGATCAGCCTACATTGTAAATAATACATACATTTTTAGCTTAGTAAAGTGCTGAGCAGCTTCAAGAGTAGCATACTATAGAGAGGCTTGATGGAAGACTTGGATGAAGGATGTTCAGCTCTGCTGAAAAAGCAAGCATACAAAGCTACAAACAATTAGAAAACATCAGTATTCATAGATACTATAACTAGAGATGTTAGGAATTAGTGTAAACAGTGTTTAAATTACTTCTATAATTAAAGGAAAATCCACTGCAGTAAATCTCTGCTGCAGCATTTAAGTATCCACTTTCAACATAGTATCACAGGTTATCAGTCAGTGCTAGGGAGGAGGAATTGTTTTCCCTAGTAAAATTAGCATTTAATTATGTTTAAGATGACATTAGGAAATTATTCAAAAATATGAATTAATCACATCTGTCCAGCTACAGGCCCTGATCTGTGAAGAAGGCAGAGGTTATATTCCAGCACTGATAGTTGACATGTTGAGTGGAGAGGCCTTAACCAGTTAATCAAGGTCACCTGATGTAAACTTGTGCATATGGCCATGCATTTTCTGCCTGTGTAAGCTGGATCATATGAGTCTGAGCCCTAGGGCAGGGTTGATCAGGCTCCACAAGGAGAGGAGAGTAAGTGTCACATGATATGTTACATTCAGTGCAAGACAGCAGAAAAGCAGTTAGTTTGGCGGCTGGGACTGTAGCCTCAGCCAGTGACATTTACCACAAGACAGTGAACTTTTGCACCTCCACAATCACAGTAGTAATTTTAAGGTCACATAGGAAGCAACGATCTTACTTTTGTGATGAGCTTTTTCTTACTCATTTCTAAAACATTTTCTCATGGTACTTAGGAGGCATTTTCCCAGCAAATTAGTTGCTATGTGGCTTAGCAATGATCAGGCAATTGCTGTAGTTATGCTGCCATAATGTGGATGAGCAACACTGACAAAGTAAGAAATTCCTTTCGAAGAACACATGAGTGAAAGTATGATAAAAGCTAATACCAGAACAGGGAGGATATTTTTGTGGTTAAAAGAGTGGCAGTAATTCATTTACAACGGAGAGGCACTGGAAGTCTAATAAACCATCTTTTACAGCCCTGTCAGAGACTCTGTGAGCCTGGCACCAGGATGTGATGTCACAGGAGTTGGGCCCTTTGGAGCTGCAAGGTGCAATGGCTGCCAGATGAGAACGATAAATCTTGTTGAAAGTTTCATACCATAGCTGTTCCCACCTGGTTAATGCCTGGGTGTCATTTCATTAGATCATAAATATAAAGTGACCACCCATATCAAGAAACCCTTTATTTTCAATAGTTTTTAGTTGCAAAATATCTTTTCCTTTCTCGCAATTGTTTAATAAGATTTAATGTTCTTTAACATTTAATTACACATAATATGTTAAACTTCAGGCTCAAGCGTTCCCACTATTGTAACAAATGCTTGGAAAAGTCGGGACTTTAACTGCAGGTTAGCATTGTTCATTTCCACTTCAGTATTTCTTTGAACTAGCATGGTGCATTGTGTCATCACCACCTCCTACCCCCTCCTCCTCCTTTTCCTCTCTGGTGAATGGTAATGACTGTCTGCACTCTGCAGTCTTTTTCTCCCAGCATTATAATCCTTTGTAGTGATCTGAGTCTCTGTGGTTTGCACGAGGGATCCAGTCGGATCACTGTGATTGCACAAGACTCTTGCAACACTACAGGTTGTTTATTGCTGTCGAGTGGAGTGTACTAAATTAATAATAATATTAACCATAATACTTTGAATTTATAAATTTCAACAGGCAGAATGGCAGCATGCCATTACTGTATAAATGATAATGCCATATAAATTAATATTTAGACGGTGAGTAATAAAATAACTGAGGACACTCACAGCAACATGTTTTTTATTTACAGTGTTACGGATTCCACTCAGATAAAACTCATCTTGATGTGAGCCCACAGAGCTGCTCACTAATTCATTAACCAAACAACTTCAGAAAATGTCTTGTGAGCTGAATTTTTAACATTACAGGCTTTTAACTATTTTTATCTATGTCAGCCACTGCAGTGCCCATGTGCAGATAGATTTGAACTATTGGTTAAATATTGACTTGACTATTATAAAAACAATTTAGATAGCTCAGCCTAAATTTTGCATTGGGGTTTTATTTTTGTAATTTTCATTTTTTTTTTTTGGTTAACTTTCTGGTTTGTTTCTAGATATAGCCTAGAAGCAGAGGTTTAATGTGTAAATTCATATAACTTCCCCCTTTTCTTGTCAAAATGTAAGATGAGAATTAACTATATGACCAGAATTGTTAACTGGCTTAGGCTTAACCCACAGCACCTTCTTAAAATACTGTATATAATTAGCCCAGGCTAAACCCACATTCACAAGCGGTTGACATGAGTATGTAAAGTATTTTAGGATACTCCTACACTCAACCTTTAGGCAGTCCACAGTGTTCCAACTACACTAGTTCTAAAAAGAAACATAAGAAATTACCAGACGTAAGTCATCCCTGTTGTATGTGGCAACACCCAAGGTAATGTTCTTGATTAAGAAGAAGTCCCTGTTGCAAAAACCTAGAACCCAGTCTGATTCGCTGTTATTTCAGGTCATCAAAGTGCCAGTGGGATAAGCCAGAGTGCTGGGGAGCACAGACGTCTGTACTGCAACAGACGTATCTAACAGTGGTTTCAAAGCCTGTAGCAAAGACTGTCTTGTCTCTTTTTCCACCTTCTTCATCATCCCCTTTGTGACAGTTGCATAATCTCCTCTACACACAAATGTGCATCAAACTTCTGCCACATAATATACCCAGCTCTTTCTGTCTGAGCTGATTACTTAAAAACATGATTTAGAAAGATATTGATATAGTGTAGTATTTTAAATCCGATTCTGATTACATCTGCTGTTTTACTACTACAAGCAGTCATTTGCCCTGCAGTGGAATTCTCAATCTTTTGCTTTCATCCTATGGGCCAAATATGTCACACATGCTGCAATTCTCCCCCTTTCGCTCACTGCTTGACACTCCCTGACCCTGTTGCTATGAGATGTTTTGCTTGTGTAGTATTTAACTGGAGCATTCTTAACAAAATAACAGTCCACTTAAGTATTAGCACCATTTGAACAAAGATCTGAACTGTGACCTGCACCTCTTGAGCCCCTTCAACACATTGTGTGTCTTCAGTATGTTGCTTGTAAAGATTGTACTTTTAGCTTAAGGCTGCTTAAGCCAAACTGCTAACTCCACCTCCAGCCCACTTTTTTGCTGCAAAACCAAGGACTCAGACACAGTCCAGAAACTCAGGTGATATATTTGTTTAATGAGCCAGATCATTTTGAGGCATGCTTTTTATTTTGCAAACATGCTTTTATATTAATAAAGTAATAAAATAAGTGGTAAAATAAGTCTTTGTTTCTTGGAAGCTTTAGAATTTAGAATGATTTGTTCGCTGGAAAGATCTAGCATCAATCCTTCAGCTACAGTTGTAAGCTTTTCACTCCACTGCCCCCATCTGATAGCAAGATGAACTGCGTGGTGGTTAAAGTGCATCTCTTGGAATGATCTTTCTTCCCGTCAATACAGTTTTAGGAGCTGTCCCTAGGTAATCTGTGCTCACAAAATGTGTTAGAAGTTTGTGAGGTGAGTTGGCAGTTTCTGGAACTGATACAATTTACCTTGTCCAGTTAAAATGTTTTCCTTAATCTTTTTTCAAACGTACAATTAGATTTACACGACACTTCTGAAAGACTAGACAGCAGAAAGAGCCAACCAATGTCTTCTATGACATTGTTACCATGCTTACATTTTGGTTCCTCACCTTTATTTTGACCTTTTGACTTTATCGCTAAAAGTCTGTTGCCATGACAACTCGGTCTGGTTGGTGAGATGGCAGAATTCATTCTGTGTGGCAGTCTGCAATTGTGTGCAAGGAGGCAGACAGGCAGTCAGACATCTGTCCCTGCTGAATCCTCTTATCACCACCAGGGGAGGCTGAAAAGGGTTGAACAAATTAACTGCAGACTGTGTGTGTGTCTGTCTGTCTGTGTGTGCGCGCTTGTGTTAATAAAGCCTTAAATACAAACTCAGTCTGCAAAAACAGATGAAAGCTTTGAAGCCTTTTTTTGTACCAAGATGTATAAAACGTATCAGCAATAAGCCAAGTAAAAGAGAGATGCAAAGCTTTCATTAAATCTGTGACATAATCAAACCGTTTCGTTCTAGATGTCTCAACTTAGTATTTTTACAGTTTAATATGTACAGACAATTTATCGCTCTATCTTTGATTGCTCCCTTTAAGACAAATTTATGCCTTTTACAGAGATCTCAAGGCTGGAAACATTCTCCTTGGAGATGATGGCTCAGTGCAGATTGCAGGTATTTAAAGACAAGGCAACACCCCCTTTCAGAACCTGTCCATAGTTACCAAGAAGTAGATGTGTTGCTGCTTTACTTACCCTTACTAGGCGGCTGACTCTGCTCTAACGTCTTAGGGTATTTATGCACAACAGTGTTCATCTGTGGAAGAAAATCTTGACCCTCTAACATAGGATGTATTCACATTTGAAGCATTTGTTTTTGTCTCATTTTTCCCCTTCTTTCCCCCCCCCCCTCCCCTTCTTTCCCCCCTCCTTTAGACTTTGGTGTTAGTGCCTTTCTAGCCACAGGTGGTGACATTACTCGAAATAAAGTACGCAAGACATTTGTGGGAACGCCATGTTGGATGGCCCCAGAGGTCATGGAGCAGGTCAGTGCTCTTTATCACACAGCCATGACAAGAGAAAACTCACAAATGCAAAAAAATTATTAGCAGTAATGTTGCGTACTTGAATACTGATACTGTTTTAGAAATCTGAGCACCGCAGCTGTGTATAATTTTTAAACCAATCACATACAAACAATATAGTTAAACTTTGGAACCTATGTGATGTGTAATTTAAAACGACAAGGAACAACTGAGAGAAGAAACATCTTTCATCCATCCATCCATTCATTATCTATAACCAACTATCCTGTTCAGTGTCACAGCGGTGCTGGAGCCTGTCTCAGCTGTCAGGAACATTAGCACATTAGCCTATTTAAATATGTCCAGTAACACAGTGACCACACGTTATATTTCAGATATATGAAGCTGGCACTTTTATTCAGTACAAGAAAAAGAAAGCGCTGGTCCGTATGAGTGTTATAGAATTTATGTTTCTACAGGTGAGGGGTTATGATTTCAAAGCAGATATTTGGAGTTTTGGGATCACAGCCATTGAGCTTGCGACAGGGGCTGCTCCTTATCACAAATACCCACCAATGAAGGTGAGAACACTGTAATCTAGCTTAATCATTAATGTTTAGTTAATGACACAGAACAAATGCAAAGTCAGTTCTTCTGTAAATTAATTAATGAATTCTTTAAGCATGTGCCCTTGTGACAGTTCCTGGTGTTTTCAGGTCTTGATGCTTACACTGCAAAATGACCCTCCAACCTTAGAGACCGGCATAACAGACAAGGAGGTGGTAAAGAAATATGGCAAATCCTTCAGGAAGATGATCTCTCTGTGTCTACAGAAGGACCCAGAGAAAAGGTGCAGATTTATGCTTAAAGACACAGATTTAAATAATATATAATGCTGTACAATCACAGTGTCTTCCAGTAGATATTTCTAATTGAAGATATCCATGGAGTTTTCCTAACTGTCAGTATGTTTATAAAAATATAAGAATTTGCGAATTGTTTGCATTTACACTCATTCTGCTTTTTATCAGGCCAACATCCTCAGAGCTGCTGAAGCATAAATTCTTTCAGAAAGCAAAGGTACGTGTTTGAACGTTCTCTGGACTTGAGACTGAATGAGTTACACAATGAGTCTTCGTCATCAGCTTTTTTTCTGGCAGGATGATCAGGTTGATGAGTAAAAGTCTGTGGCTGCAGAAGTGGCCTAAAATAAATTTGAATGCTCACTATAATTGTTTTTTTTTTTAATAATAGATCCAGAGTTTGATTTAAGGCTTTTCAAAGATAAACTTCACCAGTTTTCTACTTGCTTTCTATGGCTTTATGGTGTAAATGTACATCAGTGCATTTAAACTTCCCTCTGACTTCCCTGTATTAAAATACTGCACTCTAGCTGAAAAACTCCCTCAGATGACATCATAGTGTGAGCAACAAGATGAAATAATCTAAACTGAAGGTTTTACGTTACATAATGTCATCTGGAGATGTTTTTCAGCTATATTTTGAGAGATATTTTATTATAGGGAAGTCAGATAGAACTGGTATAGCATTCATTTACAAGTGCTACTCAAAACAAGAACCCAAATGAGCATGTTCAATATGAGTGAAGGCTTCCTTTAATGTAGTAAAACGTGACAAATCGAGAGATGAAATTAAATCATTAAATAATTTCTTCCTGAGGTATTTGTGTCAAGCTACTTCACACTGAGCTCAGCTTTTTAAACTAAAATTAAGATTCAGCTTGTCAGTGTATCTGATCCAAGCAAAGCTCACTGCAGCATTCCTCTCTTTATTGGCAGAGCTGTTCCTAACAAAAGCTGGGATAAACAATCTAACTCCAGCCTCTGGCTGCCCAGTGCCCTAGCAACTTGAACAACTAGAGTGCTTGTTCAGCATGTCACATGGCCCAAATCCAACCTGATTGGTTTTCTGGACATGGCCCTACTCAATTACAAGGCCTGCAGTACTCTGCATGTGCAGCAAGGGGGCAGGCTTTGCCACAACTTTAGAGTAGATGCACCTCTGAATGAGTGGAGTTGCATTAAACATATGATTATTGATTTGTTTCTGGAAACAATAGTATGTTTGTTGGGATGTTTTTGCAATTTTATTTCCAAAAACAAATTAACTGATAGTAGGGTTATAGTAAATATCAATATTACACAAGCTTAAATTGATTAAAGGTAAAGGCAAAATTTGGCTAAGAAAACATCACTAATATGGTTTTGAGAGTAATATCTCTCAATAATTGATTTCAGACAATCAACTTTTAGTTAAAGTTTAGTTTTAGTTTTAGTTTAGTTTTAGTATATAGCGCCTTTATCCATTGCGCTTTACAGTGTTGCTTCTCATTCACCCATTCACACACACACACACACACTCACACACCAGTGGCGAAAGCTATGCAACGTGCTCACCTGACACACCGGGAGCAACTTGGTGTTCACTGTCTGGCCCAAGGAGACTTTGATATGTAGCCATTTTATTTATTTATTTATTTTTTTACAACAGAACCACGAGTATTTACATGAGAGGTTACTTCAGAGGGCGCCCACAATAGGAGAGAGATCAAAGAAGGTAAGACTATGGTTTTTATGTCATTATATGGTTAGTTTCATCAAATATACTTAAAGTTTCAGCATATTGCCAAGAATATGAGCTCAGTGTCGTGCATGTGTGTTGTCAGGTACGTCGAGTCCCAGGTTCCAGTGGCCGGCTGCATAAAACAGAGGATGGTGAGTGGGAATGGAGCGATGATGGTCTGGATGAAGAAAGTGAAGAGGGAAAGGCGGCTGTGGCTTGCTTAAGGGTGAGAAGAACTCAGACATGTTTGTTCCTCCACATATTACTTTTGTTATACTTTACATGTCTTCCCTTTAATCCCCGAATGCTGTGTTTAAATTGTAATTTTCATGTCTGTGCAGTTGCGTGTTTGTCCGTTGTCTCTCTACTGTGTCTCACATATGTGTGTGTGTGTTTTTTCTGATGGCCAAGGATCAGCAGGTGAAGCCTGTTAGTGCCCCCAGGCGACAAGTGCACTTCTCCTACCCACTCGAGCTGCCTGCGTCCAGGGTTGTTCACTTGACCTCACAATACAGATGGCATTCCACTAACAAGGAAGGGCTCTTTGCTCATGTTAGCTAGGGGGTTAACATTATAGCTATGATTACCCCATTACTGGGTCTCGTCTACTGTACCGATCCAATATAACAACCACTCTACTAGTAATTTTATTTACAACTTGTTCAATCAGCTTGTTGAAAAATGGAGGAGGGGTTCACTGCATTGTTTCTAAGCATAAATCTGTGGATGTTGTAGAGCACTTGAAAGTGGAATTTAACCCATCACTGATTTTAGTTAATATATTTCTAAACAGTGAGATATTTTGTAAAACGGTAAATTCACATACTGTCCTTAACTGTATTTAGGCATTTTTAATAATACAATCATAATTTATTTTTCATTTGAAGGGTGTTATCATTTTGTTAAGTGTAAATATCTTTAGACATTAGCATTAAGTAGGCTTTGAGAGAGTGAGAGTTATCTTTCCTGGAAGCCATCTGTATTTCCATTTTCTTTTCTAAATCACTTTTCATTTATACTGACCAAATTAAATTTATTCCCTACAAGCCTAATTATTTATAAATCCAGTAATTATCAATTAAGAGCACTAATTACCATCAAGGAACAAAATTTTCTGCTGCTTGCCTGTGGGCTACTTGTTGGCAAACTGAACTTTAAATTCTCATGTTACCCCTGTTGTGTGAGGCCTAGATACGCCTCTTTACCTGAATCAGGCAGCGAATTCCTAAACTGATGTGATTTTTTAATTCAGATTATCCCAGACCAGGTCACGTCCTCTCAGTCATGTCAGTTTGTCTTCATTTGGGCTTGCAAATCTCCTGTCTGACACCGTGTTGCTGCAATTGACTGTCTAACTGCCTTATTAAGCTGCTTCTTAGCATTTTAGATCTCCCACCTAAAAGTGAACATAACACCAGACGATATGTTTTTACTCGTTTACAGCTCAATTACCAGCACGCAGAGATAGCTTATTTAAATATCATAGCAATGCACTATATATTCTTGTAAACATCTTCTGTTGTCTCACTAAATAAGGTCAAATCATCCATTCCTATCAACACCCGTTAGTGAACTGCAGCTTAAGTTTTGTTAGCATTTAGTGTCTATGTTCCCACTCAAATTATATCACTGTTTTCACCTTAAAGAAGATGATGGAAAGTGTAATGACAAATGAGGAGGTAAACGAGTGAGCTGTTGTAATTTGTTCATGCTTCTTGCTTTTGATGTATCCTTTGCATCGAAGTCTTCTATCCGTGCTCTGCTAAAAATCATCATGGTGAAATCTGAGCGTTGTCATCTTTGATCTGTTTTAACAGTCCCCAAGAGTGAAGGAGGGATCACAGAATTCAGACGTGAGTTTCCAAAAGTCTTTCTAGAGTATCTGTACACTAGAATATACCCTGATGATGTAACTCTTTCAGAAAGTAATTGAAAGCTCTCATTTAATAACTCATAAAATTGTTTGAAATTGTTTGATAAATTATAGACCCAAAGGACTGTTATGCTTATATATTTTTTTCATGTTTAACCTGAATGTAGTAGATGTGAAACTAAGTGATGAGAAACAAATACAGCTTTTCATACATTTCTTTTTACCTAATCTTTGTGTAAAGATCCTGTAGCTTAATGAGTCAGCTGCCTATTTGTGCTTAAACCAGAGAATCTAAATATGGAACATGTCTGTTTTTAGCTACTTAATATTATAACAAACATAAAGGGAGGACTCCATTTGTATCTTATGCACACTGATATAATTTCTCCTTCAGGGTTCCCAGACTCCTGAACATTCAACTAGTCACCTCCAGCCGACAGCCACATTTCAGGCAGAGCTACCTCAGGCCGCATGCCTGCAGCCAACACCTGTCAACACTCAATCCCCTGGCCAGGCTGCATCTCATACACCAGGCATAACTACTGCTGCTGCTAGTGCTGTTCCCTCACAGGTCAGGTGATCTTACTTACGACTTTGTCTATTGTCCGTTAATGACGATATCATTTTACCTTAATAATTTTTCTCCTTTGACAGGTTCCAGCTGTCACTGAGGATATTAAAGCTCCTATTAGTTTGGTATTACGGTTAAGGTGTGTTTATACATTAAGAGATAAAACTTTGATTACAAAGTGTTTATTTGTGAGTCCAGTTTTCAGCATCTGTGTGTGTGAGGTATCATTTTGTTCAGTTGATTTGAAAAAGTCCACCACTAAATGATTAAGTTAACTCCTCTAATCTGGTTTCTCTTTTTCATCTTGTCTTCAGAAATTCAAAGAGGGAGCTAAATGACATCCGCTTTGAATTCATGCCTGGTAGAGGTGCGTGGGTTTTATTTTTAAACCAGTTGTCACATTAAAACCCAACGTCACTAAGTTTAAAAATGGTCTTGTGATTAAGACTTGTTGTTTGAGAATGTCCCATTCGGGTAATCATTTGTATTATATGTATATATTTTTTTGGCCCACCAAGGCCTGAATTGAATCATTTCAGTATTTATCAGCACTAATAACAGAAAGTAGTAAATCACAGATATTTGGTTTTAGGAATACATCTTTCTGTGCATTTTTATTAAGCCACAATGACACTTATATTAATAGGTGTTTTTAGTTGATGCATGTGTCACAATCAGTCTCTCATGCTCTTGACTTTTCAGACACAGCAGATGGTGTGTCCCAGGAGCTGGTGTCAGCAGGTCTTGTGGACGGGAGGGACTTAGTAATAGGTTAGTGATTTAAAAAAAGCCTCCCTCTGTTTGGAAACTTTTTGGGGGATGGGGGGTTTAGAAATTTCACCATAAGGTCTTTTACTGTATGTTCATGTAGGAACCTATGGACAAACAGGTTTGCTCTTAAGCATGTATCAGGCAAGTGATTCAGAAAAACTTAAAATTCCTAAAACTATATGCTATTTACCAGTATCCAGGGTCATATGTGTAGTATTGACAAAATATCACTAGCAGTGCTGCTAGCTGTGTATATTCTAAACATTGTAGAGAAGAACATGAGGAGCAGTTGCGCAAGTGACACCAATTCAAAGTAATTACATAGAAGGCTCTGAATGCTTTCAAAACACAGGTGACCTGCAATCTGTACTGTCCCTGAATGCCTCGAAACAACCACAGCCCCATAGTTGCACGTGCGGCTGACACTATGGCTTTTATCTATTCACTGTGATACTTTGTCAATCTGCAGTGTCACACAAATGCAAGTGTGAGGGAGAGGAGGTGGGATTTCTTACATTTCCATATCACTGGCCAACTTTCTTTAATATTATTTTGTCATTATGTTATTTTGTCAGCTGCCTTTGAAGCCCTTACTCAGTTTGTTAGCTAGCAACGTTTACCTGTACAAGCATCTCCAGTTCTGCCATAACTACAGAGAACTGCTGGTGTGGTGATATTTTTCACATCATTAAAAATCCCAAAATTGATGAAATCTTACTAATGAGAACCTCCTTATAAACAAGTGCAAACCAGGAGATTTGAAGGTTGCACATTTAAGAAAGTCTGGTAAATCCATCTTATTTAACAGCAGTACAAACAACCCTTACAGAAAAATGTTTACATGGTCATTTTCTTGTCACTTTTGGGACATACATAGCATATGTTACATGTTTTCTTTTTTTGGACATTTTGTGGCTCAGTGGATTATTGTTTTGTAGTGGACTGAAACCTCGTTTTTTTTTTTTTTTTCTTCAGTTGCTGCAAATTTGCAGAAAATAGTTGATGATCCTCAAGCCAATAAAAATGTGACTTTTAAACTGGTGAGTATATCACTTTTCATTTTCCAGATTAAATCCTGACATTACCTTATAAAATCTGCATGCTTTTCCTTTTTAAAACTTTAAGCATTATTATATGACCTATTTTAATTTTTATCTGACAAAACAAGTTACTGATAAACTGACATTCCCAGGTAACTGAGATCTAATTAAAGCTGACAGCATTAAGAAAACTATATTTCTCTTGAGCCTTAAATAAAAAATATTTCGATTTTGTAGTCTGTGCTCAATATATTTTTGTTCATAATTCATGTTTTCATAGGCTTCTGGAATTGAGGGATCTGAAATACCAGACGACGTCAAACTGATGGGCTTTGCTCAGCTCAGCATTAGTTAAACTGTTGTTCTACCTGGGACCATGACTTGCCTAAAAATGTGAAAATAATATAAAAAAATAGTTTCATGCATTTTTATTTTCATTCTATGGCTGTAAAGAAACCACTACTGCCAAAGAAAACCATATCGTTTGTCGCCCATGGGATTATACAACACCAATTCTTGGAATTTAGGTAGTTGGCTGAAGTATCAGAACATACAGTATAAGAATCACTCAAAAAACAAAGTTTACACTGTATATGTAGGAAGGACGCAACTATCTACAGTTTTAATTTCTCATTCTGGTTTCCCTTATTTAGTTGTTTTTCTCTTTAATATATGATGCCTTTGCACAATCTGAAATAATGCCCTTGAATCCTGATAAGTGTAACAATGCCTTATACACATCAAAACTACTGAATGCACATTTTGGGGAGGTCCCCAGTTACCATATGGAGCATTATGATGTCCGAAATGTACACGTGTGGTTTTAACTGCTAATGTCAAAACTTTTACTTTATTTTGAAAGGAGTTAAGGTGCAGCCTGCTAAGAAATTGAAATTTTCTACACAAGCTGAAAGATTTTCTTGCTGTTGAGTGCTGACACAGTGTGACACATAAACATAAGGTCTAATTATCTTCAGCTCTAATAAATATAATCTTATGTTTATTTTTGGTTTCTCAACAAATCCCATCAGAAAAATTGTTAATTTGTCTCTCAATACTGCTATGAGTCCTACTTTTCTTACTTAAGAAAAATATGCATAATATGCACAAATACATACTTAAATTCTTATCATAATAATATTAAATGCTGTAGTTTTTACTAAGATTCGTGTAAACATACTGTAAGTAAACATGCATTTGGTGAGGACTATTTTTGCCTTGTAGTCATACATGTTTGGAGTTCTAGTGAATTTTTAGAGCAGCTCAGTAAACTACAGTGACCTTGTTTGAGTTATGCTGATTAGATAACTGTCCAGAGAGATAAGCTACTAAATATCAGGCTCTGACTATACAGACCTCTCTTATCAATAGTTAGTAGGTTTGTCTTTTGCAGTTTGTTTACAATAAGAAAAATTACAAATATTGCCAGACTTTGGATATAAAAAGTTTGGAAAAAAGGAGTTCAAGATAAAACGTATTTTACTGTTATGTAAACAGATTCATCATTTAGGTGCTTACTGTAGTGCTCAATAAAACTCTAAATTGATGAAACTTGAAATTAGATTGTCACAGAAAATCTAATTAGCTTTTTTTTTTTTTTTTTAAATCTTGGCCACCTTTTGCATATGATTATATGTTTATTAGTGGTAAACTATGAAGTTTTACAGCAGCTATAACCACAGGTGTATGAGCAGATGTGTCTGTCTGTAGGTATAGTTGTCTTGTTTTGAATTAGTTTCTCAAACTCACTTGAAAAGAGTGCGTATTTGTTTATGTGGATGAAAAGTAAGTACTTGATTTAACCTTTAGTATGTACATAATGATATTTGGCTTTTGATTTGTTTTTTATACTGGGTGTTTCACTCTTGGCCTTTCTTCTGTCCTATTACACAATTGTGGGTAGCACTGTGTGACGGAAGATGACGACGACACAGCAAATTTGGTTTGGAACTCCCTTGGTTGTGGGACATAATGCCACTTTCTCTGTCATGTATGATCATTTATTTATTACCTTTACTCAAAACAAAAGTTTTTCAGCTCTTTTTTTGCCTTTGAGAAGTTTCTTTTACCATGTAGCCACAGCTGTCCTGATACACTGCGTGATGCCTGTCCACCTCAGATCCTCACAAAATATTGAGCCACGTAAAAGCAAAATAATTTCTCTCAATAAATACAAAGAGTAGACTGTTTACAGTAGTTATTGAAACCCACAAATCGTACAGCTGCTTTGGTACTTGTGAAGTGTTTTTAAACACCCAAATAAAGATTTAAAGTCCTACAGTTTTGAAAAGCTCAGTTATGATTGTGAACCTTTTCAGAAATGTCGTTTGGATTCAGATGAAGAACGCAGTTATCTGCACTGGTCTTACATGCTTTCAACTGCACTCTGGATGTTTCTTTTTTCTTTCTTTCTTTGTGCATTAATGACACGGTTTGAGGTTGAATGTGTATTTCACAGTTACTGGCACCAATGGCATTTGAACTTCATTTACCAATCTGCTCTAATTTGGAGATCTGAAATGCCAGCAAGCTTTTACGGTTTGAATTTGGTGATGTGATAAGGTCATAAAGCTCCAGATGCCATATTGAATGAAAATCAATGAATTTAGGGCTTGCAGATAAAATGTTAAGAAGAAATCTTTGTATTTTGACTTTAAACGTACAATTTTATGCCAGCCTTATACTCAAAATAACCAACTGTTTTTTGTTAGTTTTTGTTTTTTGACATGGCGTCAAGAATTTCATTCAGATATCTTTGAAATGTAGTTCTTGTTACATGTGAAGATACCTGAAATAAAGATCTACAGGTGTGTTGACTCTGTCTTCTTTTCCAAGGGGGAATGACAAAGTCCGCTCTGAGGTGTCTAAACGTAGTATTTAGTTTAGTCAAATGTAGACAGGGATGTTGTGTGTGTGTGTATTGTAGATTGGGCCTTGCTTCTGATCAGATCTTTCAAAGGCTTTGGCTCCTCTCTCCAGCATCTGGTCAGATTACACATAGCCTAACAAAGTAGACAACTGAATAGGTGACCAGCAAAAACACAGGCAATAACTCATCAAGACTTTAATACATTGTAATTTTCCACCTGAGCATATAAGCTTCCTCTTAGCAGTTTTTCTTATAGCACCTTTTTTAAGTTTTTTGTAATTTAATTATGAAATAACTGAGATAGATTCTGTATATCTATCTATAGATAGATAGATATAAAACCAGCCACCTACTGAAGTAACTATACGAGGACTCAAAGCAATGTGTATTTTTACTAGATATTCAGAAGAGTATGGTCTTCACTGTCATACTGTGCATACAAAAAGCTCACCATTCTTTATAGCTTTTTCATTGTTTCACACCCGACTGAGATGGATATGGTTTTCATCAAAAATCTGGTTTCCATCCAGATGCAGTACAAACCTGATTTTAGAAAAATCTGCAAAAGAAATGTTATTGATGCAAAATAAATCCACATGCTGCATCTTCAATACTAATTTTATGCAAGTTGAGTTTTTGAAGAAAATTTTCCAGTCAGGTGAAGTTTGTTTAATGTCTATTAGCAACTTTTCCACCTCAGCTAAATGCCAAAAGCTTAATTTTGTTTTCTTTTGTTTGCTGTTTATGTGCAAATTACAAATGCACATAAAATGGGATGGAGAATCTCACTCAATATGTTTTGTTGATTCATTTTGAGACTCCTTGTTCAGGACTCCATAGATGAAAGAGATTTTTGCCTCTACATGTTTGTGATCAATCAGCGAAGAGCTATTGGTGTAAAGGTGGAGGCTGAAGGTCCACTCAGCTCAGAATTTGTAGAGCGAGATTGATGAATTATTGATAAGACTTCTTGAACCTGCAATAAAGTCCAAAGTGCTGCTGTCCTTTTTCCTATTTGTTTAGGAAATTATCCACAGGTCATAGACCCTTTTTACTTGTGACAAACAAAGTGCGTCAAAGCCTTTAGTCAGCAGTTACGAAGGCTGGATCATTAGAATTTTTTTTCATCAGAGTGGCTAAAACATTATATAATATGAGGCTATTGATAGTCATAAAATGACTAACATAAATTACATTTGTCATAAACCTCACACTTCACTGTCAACAGACCTGTTTACTATGAAATGTGATTCTACAAAATTATTTTTTCTACTCCTGCACACTCCTGTGCTCACCCTTTTTTGCTGAGCCCACAGATAGTGTTAATAAAGTCTGAAGGTCGAGGTCTTATGGTTGACATTGAGGTGCACATTAGCTGGACTTCAGCCTGATGCATCCTTACATGACAGATTTAAATACTTTGGTAACCTGTTAGCAACTTGGCAGGTCATAAAAGCACCATGATTGTCAGCTTAAACATTAACCTGCAGCATGGGAATAAAAGTTGACTGTTGGTGGCTGGATCCTGTCTAAAGCACAGTGTGCTCTGAGGACATTGAGGTATCAAAATGAGCACCTTTGGGCAGATCCTGAAGGAGATTGGGGAGTTTGGTTTGTTTCAGAAACGTGTCGTGGCTGCTTTATGTATCACCAGCGTTTTTACAGCTTTTGATGTGATTAGCCAGGTGTTTACTGGCATGGACTTTCCACACCACTGTAACACTACCTGGATCTTGAAACAAGGGCCCAACCTGACATACGAGAAACAAATAAATCTCACTGTCCCTGTCAACAAGAAGGGACAGTATGAAAGCTGTCAAATGTTTACACCTGTGAACTGGGATTTGGAAGATATTGAAACATATGGGATTAACGCTACAACCAAATGCATAAATGGATCAGTTTTTGATGCACCAGAAGGTGCCTCCAGCATTGTGACAGAGGTGAGTGCTAATTGTGCAGATTGTATCACTGGTTGTACTTTCACTACTCTCAGAACCATAGAACGTAGAATTGGCAAAGGTGTTCAACATTTATTTTTGTAGCCGATTTTTTGTGGAGATAGTGTAACAACGTAAATACAGCGAATCAATAATAATCAATAATCCATTTTATTAAGTACAAACAATGAACTGACTTGACCTCTGAGCTGAAATGTTCTGTTCAGTAACACCTCCTACCATTTACTGTTTAGTAATAGGATTATTGAGCACATTGATAAGATATTGCCTAATTAATATTTTTATCTTAAAAAATACTTTATTTAAAAAAGATTTACATCCCTTCAATAGTAGGAGTTTACAATATGTTAAGGTTTAAGTCTCCACCTTTTTTTGTTTCATTGATTGTAATTGTCAAATACCTTCTTATAACTCAAAATAATTTAGTATTTTCTTTGTCCTATTTCTTTCCTTTTGCTTCCTCTCGTGAGTTTGATGTGGTGTGCGACCAGAGCAATTTGATTCAAGCATCACAGTCCGTCTACATGGCTGGTCTTCTGGTTGGAGCCCTCGTGCTGGGGCAAATGGCTGACAGGTACCGAACATCCTTTGTAGTGTAACTACATGTTAGAATCTGGGTAAAGTCATGCAAGCTTCAGTGTCAATTATTTGGTAAATTTAAAATGAGAACAATTATTCTGCATTCAAATATAAACTTTTTAATGCATGCAGTGAACTGCAGTTAATACATGTCGTGTAACTCTGTAGTTGTCTTCTTTTGGTAGGCTTGGTCGACGCTTTGTGGTGCTGCTTTCACTCCTCCTCCTTATGTTGTTCGGGGTCGGTGTTGCCTTCTCACCAAACATCTATGTTTATATGGTTCTTAAGTTTTTCGGCGGCACCTCCGTTTCAGGCATTGTTGCCAATTCATTTGTGATAGGTAGGTCAAATGTTCACAACTGAAATTAATACTTGGAGTCTTATTTCTGATACTGCCAGTGTAGCCAATCTAAGTAAAAGTACTGACTTCGACCCACTCACGATCAGACACACACACTCACAAACTGATGAGGCAGCTGGCATGTAGCTGGTCTACACTCACTGGGAGCAATTACTGTAAGCCGGGTTCAGTGTCTTCCTCAAGGACTGAACGTCCTTGAGGAAGACAAAATGAAGTGCCTGAGTTCAGCAAGGCAAGACAGTAGAATAAATTTGGAAGTCAGTGATAGTTAACACTTTCTGTTGAAGGTTATAAAGTTATAATCCATTTCAGCTATAAATATCAGCACGCAATGTGTATTTGCATCCATCCATCAATTATCTTCACTGCATTCTGGACGGGTCTCCTGTCTATCTCGGGACCAACACAGAGAGACAAACAGACAGACAGCCATTCACACTCACGTTCACACTTGTGGACAATTTAGAGTCATCAATTAACCTAACATGTATGTCTTTGGAGGGAGGGAGGAAAGTGGAGGATGAACCCCACACAAGCACAGGGAGAACATGCAAACTCCACACAGAAAGGTGGCAACTTGCAGGGGATTTGAACCAGGGAGCTTCTAGCTCTTTGTATTTGCAATATAATTGAAAAAGCTGTACCTTAATAAACTTTGCAAATGTGTTATATTGTTAAGTATCTTATAATATCTATATTACTATTTCATTACAGAAGCACACATTAAGTAAACTGCATGTAGAAATCACAGTATAATGAGTGTGTGGGTTAACAGAAATAATGCTAACTTACATATTTACTAGAAAAATTATACTGGAATAAAAAAAACGTCTTTTACTTTGTAGGTGGTGAATGGAGTGATTCTTCTAAGTTTGCTCTGTGCACCATTGTGTGCCACACTTTTTTCCCTGTTGGACTGATGATGGTGTCTGGCATTGCATATTTGATCCGCAACTGGAGGATCCTGCAGATGGTGCTCTTCAGCCCTCTTATATTTGTCCTGGGACTCTTTTACTGGTCAGCTACCTCTCTGGCCACAGCATTAGAGAAACAGAATACATGAGGGAAAGTGTAAATTTCAGTTTTTGATCACGGCCCTATTGTATATGTCAACTAGGGTCCTTCCAGAGTCAGCTCGCTGGCTCATCACGCAGGGGAAGAAGAAAGCGGCCATAAAGGAGATCCGAAGGGCAGCTCAGGTGAACAGGAGGATGGTTCCAGAAGATCTGCTAGAGAAGGTGAACAGCTTCTAACACACTCTAACTTCATGCAAACTCAGATGCAACAAAGTGAAAAAATAATAATACAATAACTGCAAAAACTCTGATTAATCACGAAGCTGGATGATGAGGGGAGATGCAAAAAAGGAAACATGTTGGACATCTTCAGGATATCATACCTGAGAAAACGAGCCCTCATATTGAGCTACCTTTGGTCAGAACTTATTTCAATCATGACTTTTAGTCACATATACAGCAGTGCTTTTGAGGAGTTGCTGAAATTATGTGTCCCACTCAACAGGTTTGCAACAAGTCTGATGTACTATGGACTGAGCCTGAATGTTGGTAATTTCGGGGTGGATATCTACCTCACGCAGTTCATCTTTGGCTTAGTGGAGATACCTGCTCGCCTGAGCTGTTTGCCTCTCATCCAGCACTTTGGGAGGAGGATATGTCAAGCAGGGATGCTATTGTTTGGAGGTTGTGCTTGTCTTGGGATACTTGCTGTTCCAACAGGTAACTTCTTGTATAATGCTGTCTTGAACATAGCACTAATTGATTTTTAGGAAAATATGAGAAAACCTTTTATTCCTTTAAAAATGAAGTTTTGCATTTTCTAATTTATCATCTGTCCATAAGATCTTCCCATAGTGGTAACAGTCATAGCTGTACTGGGAAAGTTTGCTGCCACTGCCAGTTTCTCCACTGTATATGTTTATACTGCAGAACTATACCCTACCATTCTAAGGTAAGGTACATAGGTAATGCCCCCAGGGATTAATTATGATGTCATGTTGGCAGAAAGTGCCATCTTTGCTAATGCTACTTGCTGGTGAATTGTGTATCCTGGCAGGCAGAATGGTGTGGGACTGAACTCCATGTGTGCTCGTGTAGCGGGCATCTTCGCCCCACTGATCAGGCTCCTGGATGTCTACCATTCTACCATCCCCATGCTCTTATATGGCATCATCCCCGTTGCTGCTGGAGGTTTGTGTTTGCTACTGCCTGAAACTTGCAATGTTGAACTCCAGGACCATGTTGAGCTCATGTAAGTTGGTCAACCTCATCACAGCAGAAGACTTGTTTCATTTAAAAGAAAGTCACAGCAACTATACGTTTTGCTTTTCAGAAAACCTGAGGTTGGGGCTGCTGAGAAGGGATCCTTCATCTTGGATGACAAGTCAATAAAGAGCACGAAATTGTGATTTATGTATGTATGTTATGTATGTTATTTTGCAGTTAGCCAAAATGAGAAGCTCCATGTGAATCACATTTAACTTAACTTAAATTGTATTTTTTTCCAGTATAGAAGTATGTAAAAAAAATTGTTTTACTACTTCTAAAGTTATAGAGCCTTTAATAACTTAAATGTGTAAATAGTGTGTATTAAAATCTGTATATTTGCTATACACATATTGCAATTCTTTATTCTTTCCCAATTAATGCCTGTGCATGTATTATAGTTATACACAAAATGGGCCACCTGTGATGGAAAATGGAAACGAGCTGACGTTTTGGTGCCACTTGATCTTTGAGCTACAAAATTTGATAGAGTGAAAGTTTTGAACATAAAGGGGCATTTTTCACTTAAGATGGTGGAAGCGAAATACATTTGTTAGGTTTACCAGGTTTATTATGATTTGATCTGCAGAGTAAAGTGCTCAGCATATGTGGGAACTCTTTTAAGAAGAAAAGCATTTTCAGCGACTACCCCAGAGACCTTTTGCTTTGTTTGTGTGCTCTGCATACAATTCCATGTGGGTTATGTCATAGTTTTGTTGTTGTCAGTGTTGTTCTACAGTGTACAAAATAATAGAATCAAAGAAAAACATTGATTGAGAAGGTGCATCTGAACATAGACTGGCCGAGCAGCTGGTGGAATGAGATTTATTAGTTTTCAATAATTCAGTATGATTTCATTTCTTTAGAAGAGTTTATGTGTTATAATTATCAGCCAAATAGATTTTTCTGCATAAATGCTTCTGATACTCAGATGATTTGCACTGAACTCTTCATCCTTGTTCAAACACAATTTATAAACCTAAATTCTAGTTAAAATCCAATTAAATATAATATAAAAAGTAATAGTGTTAATTGTTGTAATAATTTTGATCCACTGTACATTTTCTTACAAAGATGAAGTGTCGCAGTAAAAGTGTGAAGTAGATTATGCACCAACGCACATATATTAATCCATCATACACAAATTCACACACTGTAAAATAAAGGTTGCAGTATCCTCACATGGTGCCTCAAACACATCTTCAGGAAGATTTTGTGTATCACAGTCACCACCTCCTCATCTGAGGACAGATACAGAACCGAGTTTTAATAGATCAAAGGCACAAAAATGAATAGCGATCAATGTTACAGTAGCTGCTGGTACTCACATTTGCACTGTGTTTATGCCTCGTATTCATCCTGCACCACGTGGGCAGTATTTCTCAGGAGCCATCGGTTCTTGTGTTGTGTATGTCCAAAGCCCTCATCATAATTCCCTCTTCTTTTGAAAAGTTGTTGGTAGTGAAATATGCAGTAGAATTCCCCGTATAAGGGTGCAAAATTTTGCATGCTAAAAATGAGCACAGCAGTCAGTTAAACGAGAATTAGGATCTTACTACTGTTTATAGATTTGTAGATATTTTCATTTTTAGAAGTTCACATTTCTATAACTCGTTCCATTGGTCCCCAAGCATTTGATTCAAAGCTTTTTACTTGTTAGAGTAGGAAAAGCACAGGTGAAACTATTCACAGGAAGAGTGATAATTCGGCCGCTGCTTACACCTGTGAAAGGGCCCGTTTGTTTTCATTTCACATTTGACCCCCAGACATTTGACCTTTGTTTGCAGTGTTACAATTTGCGTTGTTTTACTTTTTGTTATTTAATGAAAGTCTAAAATTCAGTAACCAATAATAATGTAAATCAGTAATCAATTCAGAGAATCAACCAGTGAAATGAAGTCAACAAATAATTATGTTCAGTTTTATCCTAAATATAGTGTTTCTCAAAATTACATTTCCCCCTCTGACTGGCACTGTCTGCGGCTACAGACCAGAGCTGCAGACTGTGCTAATGTTGGGTGTTTTGGTTCCGTGGTCAAAACACATTTGCGGTAAAGCGGACAGTGTCTTCTGAGGTCTGAAACATGTGAACAGTAAGAGAAAATCATTGATGCTCTGAGAAGGTGAGAGTGAAAAGTTGAGAAATCCCTTTAATCAGCTTCCACACTTTAAAGCAAAGCTAACTAAGCTAAAGCAGACGGGATTTGTACTTCATTTGAAGTACTGTGAAACTTTATTTTGATAAGCAAAAAGAAAAAACAAAACAGGGCTGATGATTTCCGTGCTGATCCTCTGTTGTTATTAAAGATTAAAAGAAAAAAGGTTCTATTAAAGGTTCTATAACACTACAATTGATTTGAAAAATATTCCATGTGCTGCTAAATTGTTTTCAGCATTTTTTAACCCTAAGCCGAAAAACTGTGATTCTCAGTTTGAACAACATAAATCAAAATTGATTATATTTGTAATTGGACTAGTTATTAACATTCTACTGTATTTTCATGCATAATAATATAAATCAAAGTATTATATGTTGGTGTTTTAATATTTATTAATCTATGTAATAATTTGTGATTTAATGATGCATCGAAAAGACTAAATTGCAACTCAATTGAGAAAAAAAATCAAATGTTGACAATCATTGATCATTATTTCAGATTACATTTCCCGTATTCTTGTATCTCACCTTAATTTTTTCTTGCACTGTTTACAACAGAAGCATGTTTTGTGAAAAACGTATTTGTCCGCAGTTATTTTTTCCATCGGATAAACTGGGTTCAAACAGGCTGAGCACATCTCTTGACGAGGTAGTTGGAACTGATGAGAAAAATCACGTTTTGAGCTTAGTAAAACCAAGACAAGAATGATCCTTCATCAACCAAACACAAAGGCAGACATTTTAACAGAATATGTGTCTTTAATTTTAAATGCAAATCAAAAACAGTGGCAGGAATACAAGCTAACAATCTATGAGAAAATGTAAAACTAATTGTCGTCATAACTAATTTCTTAGCAAGCACAAATATGTGCATGACAACTTTGGCATTAAACAGCCAACCCAATCTGAATAACTGCACCCTGTCTAAGGTTTCTGATTGATAGGCTGCCGAACTTCTGGCTGAGTTGTGACCCGATCCTGATGTGTTGGACGGACCAGTGTCTGCCCCGCGGACGTCATAGCTTCTGGCTGAGTGATGACAACAGTGGATGTTTTGGTGGAGTGGAACTGGTTCCCAACGTTATCAGTCCGCTCATAGCCCTCTGTGCCTGTTTTAGTGCCTGCAACACTGTTCCCCTCACTGTCAGTGTGAACCTCGAGAACACCGAGCTCTTGTTCAGTTCCAAGCGAGTTGTAAGTGGACTGGTGTTGAGCTCCTTTCCTGTGGTCTCCTTTTCTGTTTTGAGTACGGCTGTTGGATGTCAGGGTCATTGTTGTGCGGAATATTTTCTCTGAATTTTGGTTTTGCTGACATGTTGGACACATTGTGCTTGGTGTTGTCCTCCTAGCTGCTGACTGGATGGAGGCGAAGGCAGGTGACGATAGTGGACTTGCTTGCTGTTTTTCAAAGACCGCTTCAGCACCTGCACTTTGCCCAGCTGACTGAGCTTCATTTTCTGATGAGGTCGGCCTTTTCTCTGCCTGCTGTGACTTCGTTCTGCTTGACCCGATGCTTTTTCTGCTAATATTACCAGTTAATGGAGATTCCTGCACTGCCCCTAAGGACTCTTTAAACAAGCATGATAAACCAGCTATATCTGAGTCCGATTTCAGAGTAGAGACGGAATAAAGAGCCTTTTTGATGGCCTCCTCGATGCCCTTAAGTCTGGCTAAGGTCTGCTCTTTTAGATTCATGATTTCCTCACTGGCTCTCTCCAGATCTCCAAAAACATGTGCCATTGAGGATTTGCTTTCAGTGTTGTCGCTCAGCAACAGTGACTTCTCCTCTCTGTCCTCCACTTTGACCTTTTTTTCTCTCTTTTTGTCCTCGCTGACAACCCAGTCGGGGATGTTCTCAAATACTTTCCTCAGAGACCTCACGTCAACCTCACTTGTGTCCTGTTCAATGTCCTCAACTTGGCTGAGGATGCATTGCAGTTCCTCCTGCTTTCGCAAGTTGTCAAATATTTCCATGGCTGCTGTTATGTTCCCCTTCACAATCTCATCAATGTGAACTGACAGCTGCTGCCGGCACTCGTCCTCTGTCTCGGTTCGTCCTTTCTTTTCCCTCAATTCAACTTTGCTTTCTTGTTTCATTTCTTTCTCACGCCCATCTTTGCTGTCAACACTTTGTGCAGATGTGTTTGTGTTGTTGGACGACTGACCCGTGAGGGTTTGCTGTGGTTTTGGATCCACATGTGTGTGAATGTCAGGCTGGGCAATTTTTACTCGTTTTGGTTTTACAGGAGCACTCTTCACTGCAAACGCTTTTTTACCACCAAATTTCTGACATGCTTCATGAAACTCTACACGGCTGTCGTCTGTTTCAATCTCAGTGTCCTTGACTGAAAAATCCTTGGGCCTTGTTTCTTCTGCTTCAGCGTTTTTCACCTCGGGTTTATTTAGAGTATTCTTGTCAGTGTTATCACTTTCTAGGGTCATGTAAAAGCCTTGGACTTGATATTTTTCTTGACTGTCCTGAGAGAAATCTTCATCTTTATGACCTGCTTCTAAATCTGCACTGCTCTTTGTTTTGGATGGTTCCGTCTTATTTCCATCCATACAGGATGCTGATTTCTTTGCCGGTGGTTGAAGAACTGGTTCTTTGTTCCGTTGTGTTTTCATTTCAGGTCTCGAAGCATTTGTTTGGGTTGTCTCAGGATTCCTTGTGTTAGCTGATTGAGTACCTGTTTGTTTTATTTTTAGATGCTCAGGTTTTGGTGGGATGGCAGGTTTTGGACCAACAGGCCCTTTGATTTTCTTTGAGATAGCTGGTCTATAGAGGGCTTGACTTTGGCTTTGACACTCTGCATTTATTACAGTCACGTCTTCTTTCTCTTGTCTCAGCGGTACTTCAGGTGATTTAGCTTCAGTCACAGGGCACAGTGGTCCCTCCACAGTGGATTCTTTAACAGCTGCAATATCCACATTTTGTGAGCTTTCTTTGAGAGGTTTGGAAGAGTTTCTGTAAATCATAGCGGCTCTAAAATCTCCTTTGGTGATATTTATGTTGGATCTTCCCAAGGATTCCAAAGCTGCTTGGAGTTTGCCTTCAAAAACACATTCCTCTTCCAGTTGTTGTGCAGGTGCTGTTTCGAAAGAACCAACCACAGCCGAGTATTTGTGGTTTGATTTATGTTTTGAAGGGACATTGAAGGTTAAAGGGGGTTCATCAGCGAATGAGTCCACTTTTTGGTTTTCATTTTCTGGAGATAATTCTGAGTGTTGGGCATCACCCGCTGTCACTGAGAGAACAGGCTCTTCACCAGATACTTGATCAAAGAATTTCTGTTTTTCATGTGGTGATAAAGATTTGGTCTGGGTTGTGGCCTGTTGGAGGCTGGGTAAAGCACCTTGGAGGTTAGACATCTCATCATTCTCATCTACAGCCTCAACCAAATCAGCTTGGAGGAGCTTGGTGTCTTTATCCCGTGTCTCAAGATGTGTATATGATCCCAGTGGGGAGGCACATTCTTCCCTGAAGGTCTTCTTCTCTTGCCCGTGGGAGAATACTCCTATGTTGCATTCAGCAGGTGTCTGTACCATTGCCACGTTTTGACCTGTAAATCCAGGAGAGATAGCGGCATGATTTTTATGAAAGCGTTGCTTTGTTTGGGTTTGTTTTTGATCTCCAGAGAACATGCTTTTCAGTCTCTTTATGTCCACTGGAGCCCATTCTGATGCACTTTCCTCTGCCTGGTCTCCTCTGTGTTCATGAAGAAGCTCTGTGACTTGTCCAGCTACAGTTTGGTTAGGGGCTAGTTCTTGCTCTTCCACAGCCTGAAGAGTTTTCAAATACTCCAAATCACCCTTTTCAATACAACTCTTGAACAGTTTCACGTTCCCTTTTACTGTGAGTTCAGGTGTAATTGATCTTGGACAGCTCTGGTCTTGGGATGTTTCTGTAAGGCAGTTAATGGTGGATTTAACGATGCCTTTTCTCACTCCTTGATTTCCTGCTTTGCTCGTATCACTTTTCTCTGTTTCTGGTTCATCATTCTCTGCAGCGTCCGCCTGAGGACTGTAACTCTTTACATCTTCTTCATCAAAATAATTGTAGAGGGAGTAAACAATGACTTCAGCACAACTCGTCTCATCTTCCTGAATTATCACACCTTTTCTCAGAGAGTTGTCTTGATTGAGCATATCCTCAACAAGCTGAACCATGTTGGCAGTTTTAAACTGTGTATCTTGGCTGGTAGTGAACTGGTGATGCTGCAGCGGTACATTCACCACTGTGGCCTCTTTACATCCTTTACTATCCTCCTTTAAATAAGTGATCTGAGGTTTCAGGTTTGCCCGTGGTATTAACTGGAGTAAGAAGTTTTGTGCACCGCCTTCAGCCACCTCATCATACTTTATCATCGGCCCGCTCTCCGATAGTGTGAATTTAGCCTTTTTAGCTATCATTGTCTCATTCACCTCAATGATTGATCCATCTGAATGAATGGCATTAACATGATAGAGGCAATTCAACGTTTCCTTGATGTTCTCCACCATCGTCTCAACTTCGTCCTTGTTCTGATGCCTGATTCTGTCAAATGGCATCGATTCAAACAGATGGGCTCTGTTTTTGACATTAGTTATCAGAGACTCCATATCTGTCCCACTGGGGTTTGCTGGGATTTGAGATACTGATGTAAGTACATAGGAGTTTTCTCTTTCTATGTTTTTGGAGATAAACGGGTTGTTTTTGAAAAGGTCTGCACTTGTTTTGAACATTTCCTCAAATCCTTCTGGACCTGAAAGATTTGCAGGATCATCGTCAACAATGGTTACCACAGTAGAGACCTCTTCCTTGTCAGAAAACTCCAGGTCAGGGCTTTGACCACCATCATGTGACACTTGTTTATGAAGCCATTCTGTCACATCAGTGCTGCTGCTTTTGTTTTCACTGTGCATATTTTCTTTGCTAGGATTTTTAAACTCCGGCTTGTGTTTCTGGACTGCCCCCATCTCCTCCCCAGAATTAGAAGTTTGCCCTTTGAGTTTATTATCTGGTTTAGTTCTGGGCATGTTCACAGACTGACTCTCGAATATCCTTCTTGTAGCCTGAACATCTGTTTTTATAATTTCTTTCTCAAACTCTCTGTTTGAAAATGAACCAGAAGTAAATGTTTTGTCTTCCCCCATCATCATCCCTTCAACACTTTCACTGTGTAAAGGTTTCTCCTCCTGTCCCTCAAACACAGCTGATGTTTTACTGACATTGGCTCTTTCCACTTTCCTGTCTGTTATATGCATCTTGGGGGTGTAAGCAGATACTTTGTTCTCAAATATCAAGCGTCTTGTGAGGACCTCTCCCTCATATCCAGTTTCACCAGCTGTCAACCCACTTTCTGAGCCCAAAACCTCAGCAAGCTCGTCATCCACAACTTCATCCAGCATCTTCAGCTCTGGATGAGTGTGTTTCATAAGCCTTCTCAGCTCGCATTTCTGTCGTTGCTGGTATAATTTTTCTTTGGAAAGTTGATCTGGCATGGATTGTTGGGAATGTGCAGCAGAGGCATCTTCTGGTCCTGCTTCATGTCTAGCTGAAGTAGGTGGAGGAAGGTCATCTCTCCTTTGTTGGGACTCTTTAAGCATCTTAGGACAACAAAGTTATGGTCTCATCATTGTCTCTTTAGTAACAGATCCAATGAAAATCATGCTCCATAGTGGGAAAACATGCAACAAGAGCCAATTGCTACCTTCCGAATCATGTCAGCCGATTTGGTTTCCTCATGCCAGGTGTCAGTGGGTTAGAAAAACTCTAAAACAACCGAAAATGCAAGTGCTAAGATGAAAATAAGACTATGTAGAATGAATAGCATTGGATAGCTGTTGGTGTCTGCAACAGCTGCAACTCTCAGAAAAACAATCATGTTTTTTTTTGTTAGTTATATCCTTTAAACGGGAAGATCACTGTGAAAAAGCAAATCCAGTACACACAGCATGCCAGATCTTTGGTGAAATTCTAGCTTACCTTGCTTAGTTTTGCACTTTTCCCCATTTCAGATGGCTGATCTTGCACCTGAAGAGAAACAATAATTACCCTAAACTGAATGGACCTTGTTGTCAGTACCTTATATTGTATAATCTGTTTAAATTGTTTCTGAAGATTTGTCTATTATTCCTGTCTATTAGTGTTTGAAGGTATAACAAACACATTTTGATTAGATTTATGTAACAAATTAATAGTGAAATCAAAAAATGGTACAAAACACATAATATTATTATTTATAATATAACATTTACATTCTCTGAAAAAATGCTTCTCATACTGGAGTAAAGCAGCAGCCTTTCATGTATAAACAAGGATTTCTATGCAGCACAAAGACTTAAAATCAACTACTCTGGACCAAAAGGAAAAGAGCACTATACACAGATCTTTACCGGTTTTAAAAGGCTGTGGTTTGTATCCTGCGGTGCCACCTTTGACAGATAGTGAGCAGACATTGCTTTCACTGAGATGCCGAGTTTCTCCTTGTTGTGGATGAAGGAGCTGTCTCTGAAGTCTCCAATCGACCTCCTCTTTTCATCTGAAAACATATAAGATACAGCTGTGTCTGAATCTCTGTGATTCATGTTGAATGTGGTCTTAAGTACATGGTGTGATCATATTCTTCACATGGGATTTTAGGGAGCGAGATAAAAGTCACATTAATCTAGTCCTGCTTTGTTTACTGGGTAATATTAACTGTCATGAAAAGGCAGCTGCCTCACACCACAGTGACTTGCTGTATATTTTTGGACACTCTGACAACATCAGGCGACTGAGGGACACTGCAAACAGAGTTTAAACAAGTGACTTAATTTAATAATTCTACATCCGTTTAAGTTTACATCCACCTCAACATTCATTCTGTAGTTAGCGATTATGGGTCCAGTGATAGTATTTTTCTAAGCTGAAATTGAACAGCTGCCATGTGTTATAAATGTAGCACTTGTAGTGAAGTGGGACAGATACCTGAATCCACTGACACACATACTGAGTGTACAAAGGACAGATAAGTCCCCGCTGCTACAGTTGACCAAGCATAGAGGAGCAAAGTAAACACATAACATGTCTTAAAATTGTGTAGATAACTACTGCACAGTTAGTAAAACTGTCAGCCCGGAAAACCGGACAAAAAAAACATCAGTAGACTTTTAAGCCACTGATGCAGATGACATTTAGGCTGTACAGGTTTAAGGAGAACACATATAAGCTAAATGACATGCAGGTTGGATTGTTTGGACTCAAATTATTATTTGATCAAAGCACCAATCTGAACTCACAGAAAACAGCTCCCAATTCCTTATCTTCTTATTTTTCTAAAATCTCTTTGAACATCTTTTGGTGTAATTTCCACTTTCTTTGTGTCCAGTAATGAAACCTCTGTCACACAGTCGCTCCCTCGCTGTCTCCCGCTCCTGCCCCAGTGACAGCTGACCCTTTCACCCCCCTGCACTTATTCAGGACTTGTTGGCTATTTCCGTCCTGCTCTGAAGTGCCCTATCATGCCTACACCAGGCTGAGTCAATCACAGCCTCCTGCACAGTCAATGAGCTGATGTGTGTCTCAATTTCACGTCTTCACTTTCATTCATATTGTCCGTGGCTTTAACCTGAGTCAGAGGACGTTCACAGGTCTTTCTAGGGAAAATGGTTACCCTGCAGCCTGTCTCATGTGCAAGTTGCATGACAGTTTACGCACTGACTTCAGCTGACAAGTGAAGCTAAATATGTTTGTTGGGTCACATATTTGAGTAAAACTTTATTTTATAGCTCAGTGAATCTCCTGATAATTTCCTTGGTAATTCAATAAAGAGAGCTGAGTGATTTGCACTGCTTGGTAATTAGAAGTAATTGTAATTTGCTGCTCTACAGACAAAAACTAAAAAAAAAAAAAAAAAAAAAATCATGTTGGCAATAAATTAATATTCATTATTTGTATTTTCTATAAAATTGGTGTCAAAATATTTCAGGGAAATTTTTGGGAAATGAATGAAAATTTGTATTGCTGAACATTGTATTCTGTGTTCTACATTTTACTATTAATCTAAAAATAATTTGCTTTTAACCAGTATCTGATGTTAATAGGTGAATCGTGGTTTGAGGACATGATGGCAGGGACATCTCCTCACAACCTTAACTAGGGCTGTAGTTTAAAATTCAATATCTAATCTGGGATTGTTAAATTAATGTAAATTATGGCTATTTACTATTTGGCTCTGTTGTGCTTTTTAGGTTGCTGACTCTCTCATCGAACAATAAAAAAGTCTCTCATGTCTAATTACACCTTGGATCTTCATGCCTGCGGCTTTATTGGGCAGCAGGGAGTAAAACACTGTGGTCAGGTTGGCAGTTCATTACTGAGCACACCTTGATTCATGTGTTTGATCTAGAAGGAAGAGGACACTGTCTGATACTTACCAAATTCAGAGGCTGCAATTTCTTCAAAATCAATACCCCCGATAGTTTTTCTCCTCTCTTTCCGGATGTTATTCACCACCTAGATAGGGAAATAATGAATTGTTACTGAAACTATAACCTGCAGTCTTGTTTCTGTTTTTGGAAGCAACATGAGAGATGCTACTTGGATCTGATAGAAAGTGGATAGTTTCAAGTTAATTCTGAGTTTAAAAAGAACTCTTACTACACAGAGTAATGTGAAATGTCATTAACTACGGTTTACAACAGGAATACTTCCTCTGCTGCCTTCTTTACCTCTTCAGTGTCACCATTTATCACTGGTATGTGTGCTGCCTTGTAAGCTGATGTGGAGTGTGCCGCTCTAAAATTGCTCTTCACTTTGTTTTGTGTTGCAGCCTTTGACTCAAACAGAGCCTTCAGGGCTTTTATGGACCCAGTGCTGTTTTGAAGGCTTCCCATCGACTTACTCCGGCTCAGATTGGTTTTGGCTCGAGACTGCAGTTTCTCATCATTTCTCCTCATCAGACACTCGAGGTAAGTGTCTTTACTCTCCTGAACAGATGGGGTTGACTGGCAGTGATGTATACAAAACAACAAAACATGTTTTCATTCAGCTAGATTGATAATTATTTTTTAAACTGGAGTTGAAATGTGCTTAGTTCAAAAATGTCACATCAGAAAGTCATGTTACCTCCTTTAACACTTGTGCTAACTTTGCTTCCCCATTATTTACTGAAGCAGCTTGAGTGGATGTGCTCACGTCCAATGTAGTTTGATACCTGTTGTGTACACAAAAACACATTTGAATGATCTAATCACATACAGGGTCCTGCATGTATACAGTCACAGAGGCTTGGCCGGTGGGTTAATTGTCACAGATGCTGAAAGAGTGAGAAAAAAAAATCTGTTTTCTTACCTGGAAACTAACTGGGACACAGATGCTTTCTTATCCCGCAGGCCTGCCTCTGTCCAGGTAGGCTTGTCACATGATGAGGAGACGCTCCTCAGTGACTGAGACCGTCGCAGGTTACTCTTCCAGTCCATGACCAGTCAAGTCCCAACAGCACAGTTTGCAAATAACTGTATCACCTAATATACATGATGGATCAGTGACATTATCTACTGCAGCGCATGTTCTCTGTAGACAAGCAGCAGATAATTCTTTAAAATCAGGAATGAATTGGCTTTTATAATCATCTCAACACAACATGATCATTTTATGTGCTCAAAAAGCATAACATTTTCCCGCTGACTTGTAGAACGGCAACATCAATAATGCAGTGCCTGGAATGAATGAGCTGAAGCAGTGTGACAACGATTTGGAGGATGTCATACAAATCAACAGCAGTTCAATAACTACTGCAGCTAGAGATAAAAACGGATGCTTTCTGTGTGATAGAATTTATGAAAATAGCTTTTAAATAGCAAGGTTACCTTACAGATTACAGTTGGTGTCCGTTCTCTGTGACAATCAGCAGCACGTCTTCAGCATCACGAGACTCACACATGGTGTGAGCAAAGTCCATTTCCTCCTCCTTAGTGCAGACTGTGCAAAGTGATCTATGATGATTCGTACATTTCATAAGAACAGGTCAGAAATACACACGGTCTGCTGTTTCTATCTGAAGTACAGAAACTGATAGTATCAGTTCACAAAACATTTATTGTACAATCCTCTAGTTAGTCCGTATCAAGGACCTCGAGCTCCTACTTGAGTTTTCAGAAGATTAGTGGTTGATACCAGGCTATGCCCCTGAAGCACAGATGTAATCACTTGATCTTTGAGGAGATCATCCAATGAGATAAAATGAGATTAACTTTATTGTTCCTACGGGGACGTTATGTCATTACAGCGGCAAAGAATCAAATGTAGACAAAGGACAACAAGTAAAACATGTTGAAAAAGGACAGAATTGCGATAATAATGGTGCTTTAAAGACAGTGATTAACAGAGGCTTCAGGTTACAGATTTACACATTTACAATGCAATATAAGAACATGTGAGCACCACAGTCTGTCTACAATTAAACTGTCAGTCTTGTATTTAATCTTTAAAAATGTCAAACAATTTAAAGTGCTTATAAAATTTTATAATGGCTCCTAAGAGAGTACTAATTAACTTGGAATTGTAAATGTGACGTGTAACCAAACTATGCACTGGTTTATGTGAACTGTACAAACAGAGTTCCTGCTGTTAAAAAAGATGAAATAAACACTGGCTTGTAACGTTTTCAGTTTTCATTTATTCCCCAACTTGTACTTTTACTGTGAAACTTTGGTGTGAACAGAACAGTGTGTTGCATGTGTGTCCATTTAAACTGATAAGAACCCTTAAATGAATCGATTCGATATCACAAATGTTGCCACACATTTAGTTTTACATTTAGCCATTTGGCCTTTGTCCTAATATCTATACCCACAGTCTTTGGACACCCCTTACTCAAAATTGCCACAGAAAACAATTGTTATGAAATAACAATTTTTACTACTTTTCTGTTCTAAATTAGATTTCAAGTGGCTGGAGTTTAGTAGCACAGAACAGTCGGTGTGATGGAGTTTAGTAGCACAGAATAGCCAGTGTCCTAGACCTGACCCTGGACTCTGCCCATCTTCCCTTTTTGACCCTGCTTGCACCAGTCTGCCCACTCACGCACTCTACCCGCTGTCTTCTCCTAGACCTGCACTCTCCCTCTCCGCTCTCATCTTCTGTCTCTTTCTCTCTTTCCATCAGTATCTGCCCTTTACTCTGTGTCTCGCACTCTCGTTTCCTCTCTCTTCCTGTTTCCCCGCTTTTGTTTTGTAGTTCTCAGTCCTACTTCCTGTCTGTAGTTACGTCTCTCACTTTACTCACCTTATCAACCCTGATTGTTTGTACCTGTGCCCCTCTCTACTTAACCCTCTGTTAGAGTCACTCACTGCCAGATCCTCGTCTGAACTCACGCATACTGCGTCTCCCGTACTGCACCCAATATCTCACATCCCCTTGACATGGACTCTTTGTGGACCTGATTCATTAAAATTATTCCATTGCTCGTTAGTTTTCACTATTCCCTGTCTGTGTCAACCCCCTAGTTTGCTTTGTGTTAACTCTCCTTAGTTTACCAGGTCACCCTCAGGCTACCTTTATGTGGAGTTTCTTTATGTCTAGACCTGCTGACCTTCAGAGGTCAAGTGAGAGCGGGTGCAAGCTCTGGTCCCATCTTGACGTTGTTGACAATATTGACACAATCACTGACCCCAACTGGACCATCACTGACACCTTCTACATCAACGGAGAAATGTGTAGTTAAAGTATAAACACAGATTCGTTTGAGATCATAAGCTGGAGCTTAACATGTTACTGCTCATTGCAGTAGGAACATACCACAGTTCATACAAACACTGTAATTGCTACTGCATGAAATATATTCACTGTGCACATGTGAACTCTGCAGCTGTATGTGAAAGCCAGCTTTGGAAATAACGACATCTTGTGGTGAAATATCTTTACTACACTGAAGCCTTATGGCATTGAAAAGGTTCATTGTCCTGACAAAAAAATATAAAGTAAGTATATAAGTATTAATTTAAAAGCAGAAATTAAAAAATATTCATTTTGTATTATTAAACACTGCATTCACTATATTTCAATATAAAATATTGTTTTTCCATCACATAATAGCTGAAGTTCCCGGTCATGAATTAGTTAGTGTGCAGACTATAGGTAGTATTTTTAGAACTAAACCCTTTGTTTTAACCTAGACGTAAGATCATTAGGTGTTCATAAACCATCTTGCGAACCTTAAATTTATTTTACTGCAGATGCAGGACTTTAACTTGTAATCGAGTGTTTTTACACTGTGGCATTTCTGTTTTTACTCAGTCTGAACACATTTGTGGTGCCTGTCATCTGGGATTCCCCTTTATTTCACACACTTGTAAAATGCACTAACACAATGGAAGCTTTTGTCAGCGCACACAATTCACATAGCCTCTCTTTAGTCGTGCTTACTGTTAATCAGCCTTCAGACAAAGAGAGAGCAACAGCAGCAGCACACACCCCTGGGGCAAAAATGAGAGATTCAGCCTGACTGTCTCCCCTTCCTCTGCCCCTCCTCTTACTGTAGCCCTCATCCCTCTCTTCAAAAACCCACTCTCTGTCTACGTCTTGAAGGCACTGGAAAGATGAAAGGGAATAAGCTATGTGCCGCCTTTGACTGTGAACTCTGCAGTATTATTAGGAAGTCTGTGTTTTTGAACACACTTGCTTACACCAGCCAGCTGTTGAAAGGGCGGATCTGTGGCTGGTTGGAAGGAGACTCAAATACCTGCAGATTACACTCCATGACTGATGGAGAACTGAGAAGAGGAAAGCATGAATGCACTCATTTATCAATATCCTGTGTTTGAATTTGCCCTTTGTGTGAAAATTTTTTGAATGAAACAAAAACAACTAAGGGTTTAGCTTTTCATATTATTTGTGCATGACATTATATAGGGGAGTCCAGCAGGGGGCACTAAAGTCTATTAAAACACAGCTCTTAGCCACATTTGGGTTGTGTGAGAACATTATAATGTGGCTTGTTTGTGGCCAAACTAGGTTATTCCAGTGCAACAAAATAACCCAGAATATACAGCAGTGAGAACAGAGACCAGGTAGTCATGGAAGATAAATCTGAACTGCCTAAGGATACATGGCCTAAAATGCATACACAGAAATATTTTTTCACACTCAGTAAGGACAGTCTCACCATTTATGAAAGAACTATGAATTTTCCCCCCAAACGTTACATTTATGTTAGCTCACCTTACCCTGCTGTGGTCAGATTAGTGTTTTGATAATTCTCATTTCTTCCAGTCCTTTCCTGTTCTTGTGATGTGACAGTGGTTTGGTGGCCTGTTTTTGGATATAAGTGACACACACACGGACCCACACGTTGCACCTCACACGGCCTGCAGTCATGGGTTTGTCTCCGATGGATAAAAAGCATGCATTGTGAGACAAAGGGTAGGCAGACTGTGTGCGTGTGTGTGTGTGTGTGTGTGTGTGTGTGTGTGTGTGTGACTCAGCAGTGGTTTGTGTGTGTACGTGTGTATGATTCATACAACTGCTACCAGTGATACTGCCCAACGTATAATTGAGGTAATCTAGTTGGTGTTCATTTGGAGCCTTAAGGGAACATAGACTTTTTAATCACAATATTTAGATTATAATCATTTATAATGTTAATGATAGGTTACAGTTAACCAGTGTGGAGTAGCTTAGTTTATTAGTAATTACACTGCTAAAGTAATTATTGACATACATTTTGGCATATGTAGGAAAATCTTATTTATTTATCAGCCTTCTCTGGGCCAGTTTGCTTTGATGCCAAGATGAAGCCTTATTAATAAAATGCACCATCTGTAGTTGAGATTTTTAAAATCAGACCACCCTCATACAGACAAATCCCACAACTAGCAAGATACTTTCATTTACTCACTTTGCTTAACTAATATGAAGTCTAATTATTAAAGTGCACTTTTACTGTCTAACTTTTATACTCTTAAACTTTGATCATTTTTAAAATTCTGAATAATATAAACATGTACTTTTTAGTGCATATAAACATCATCTCATGCATATTTATTACATAAACAACACAACATTTTCAATGTTTATTTTAGAAACACCAGTATTTCTTAGAGTTGTACAGTAGATTGTCATGTAGTAGTCATAACGAGTTATTAGTGAACACATCAGCTCTGTGTCAATATGCATTCTTGTGCAGTCATCTGTTAATCAGGATGTGTTTGACGTAAGAGCAAATGTTCCGTTTAGGAGTCCAAAACAGAAACACACACACACACACAGAGAGAGAGAGAGAGAGAGAGAGAGAGAGAGAGAGAGAAAACAGATGAAGGCTTCCAAAGTGTGCTGCCAAATGAAAGAATATGGAAGATGCATTGGATGATGATTGCAGTTAAAAGAAGAACTGCAAACCCCGGTCACTTCTAACTGTAACATAAAGAATCATAGATGTAATAAATAACAAAACATATAATAAAGTCTCATTCATTTGGACGGAAGAAAACAACACCCATGAGTCTTAATAGACCGTGACTGCAAGTATGCAACACATTTATTATTTGTTTATTAGAGTTCTGTATCTACAAGAAAACAAAGAGACAGTGGGCTAAACCTGAATACTTATTATAGATAGTAATGGACTTGCAGTTGCTGCATACAAAGAAACGTGAGCAGCAATATCACGACCTAATTGTTATGGTATTCAACTTTCGTTTCTGACAAACTGATGATGAAACTGGATGCCTTTAAAAAATGCACGTGCTTACAGAACCTTGAACAGGACCACATCATGCCGCAGCAAACACGGTTTCTAATGTTCTGATTCCAGGTTTGATCTGTACATCTTTGTGACACTTTTCACTCCTTCGTACTGGCCAGTTCTTTAATCGTCCCTCAGCGGAGAAAGGTGAGGAGGAAAACAAGGACCAAAAGGAGGAAGAAGGAAGGGAGCAAGATAGAGTTGTATATATTTATCTTTTAGCTGAGTCACACACCAGAGAAGCCAGTGCTTGAAATTCACCACTGTAAGAAGAAGCCTCAGTGCTGATTGTTCACAGCATACAGAAAAAAAAGGTAAAAAGCTTAAATTCTTAAATCATCAAAATCACAATCAGCCTTTAGTAACTCTGATAATATTCCTGTCTACAGTGAAATAAAACCAGAAAAACTGCTTTTGTTCTGTTGTCAGAGAAACTGGATTGTGTGGCTGTTATTCTGGCACATACAGTAATTGATACTAATTAGGTGTAGCAGTTCATCCAGGCTGCACCGTGTTTTGGAGACTAGTGACGAAAACAGAACAGAACTAAAGCAGAATTTTTTTTGTTTCGTTTTTTTCAGTTTATTTCTGCTCAGATGGAAAGATCTAAGTGGGAGTCTATGTCTCATTAGGAAAGTGTATTCTTTCTTTCCAGCACTAAGGAAAAAAAAAAACAACAACAACGTTCAGGAACACACTGTCAGCTTCTCCCAACACATGGCTCTGATTTGTTGGAACAGTTGTCCCTCGCTCTTTCCTAGGGAGAACATGAGCAGCAGTGTATTCTGTGAGACTTCCCGTCCCTGTGCTCTGCGTGTTTTTCTGCAGGTGTGTGCAGGAGGAAACGTGCTCTGCTACAGCTGAGTGGGAGTGACTTTGACCTAACCTGTCCCCCCTCTATCCACATGAAGCCACGCAAGCTCTGCCTCTCTCACTGAAGGCCGAGCTTGCAAGGCTTCCCACGTGTCTGTGTGTGCGTGTGTGTCAGAGAGTGTGCACATTTCACACGTGTGACCGCTGTGGAGGCAGCCGGAGCTCTAAGCTGCTTCGCGAGGCTTAGGAGGGCATTCGTTTGCTGGCCACTCAAAGGGTTGGGTTAGCTACATGCCTGGAGGGGGTGACGGCATAGCTGAGCACTGGAGCATGGTGCCCAGGGTTTCACATAACAATGCTGGGTCAGGGGCAGCCCACAGAGGCACTGCACTGCACTGTACATGGCCACAAACACTGCTCTTGTTTAATAGTCAAAGAAAATGACAGTATTAATCAGTCAATGCAACTCAGAGTATTTATCTCTCCATGCCTGATTAACCAAGAAAGAGCTGCTCTTTATTGATGAGAAATATCTTTGAAAGTGCTTGCAATTAATTTGATGCATTTTAGTAATTTACATATATTTAAATATTCTTCCTTGGTGCTGAGATTTGTTGAAGCCAAAGTGGGAGTGCATAGGAAAGCAGGTTCAACTCGCACTAACATAGTTTCTCAGCTTACTTTAGTCGAGGATGATTAATTGTATTGCAGATGTACTGTACAACCGAAGGGAACACACACACACACACACACACACACACACACACACACACACACACACACACACACACATTACAGTGTACCTGTCTGTAGAGAGTGTGTCCTGCTGGACTTAATGTTCCCTGCTGTTGATATCACACACACAAGCACACACAGTCTCCCTCCCTCTAGATTCAGTCCATGTTGAGAGCTGGAATATCAGGTTTCCTGTCTGCGTGCACAGTTTGTACAGCTTCACCTTTGTTCCTTCCCTGTCAACACACCGCAACACTGCACCAGGGCCCTCTCCACTTGCTCTCTAAGGATACACCGACCAAACAACTGGCAACTTCTGCCACCAGTGGATTGAAGGTTGCCAGGAGATAATTATCACAGGGAGTTAAAACAGCCTTTGTGTGCATTTGGATAAGTGGAAGCATATGAGGAACAATGAACTCTAAAAGTGTTTAATGAGATTTTCTTGGTCAGTGCTGCTGGGGGTTTATTTTGTGCTTTGTGTGGGATTCATTTATGGTTTCATTCTGTAAAAATGTTCAAGTTTAGTTTCTATGCATTTCCCTCTGCAGTGGAACCCCAGTTGACCCCGCAGTGGCGCCAGTAGAGGCTGGGCACTGTTAAGAAGGAAAAGGAGGAGGAGGAGGAGGAAAAGGGAGGAGGGCACTAAGGGAGTAAAGTGAAGTATATGAGGATATTCGAGTGAATTTATGAAGCTTGGGAAAAAGATGACAAGCACATAATACCTCAGCACAGTCACATGAAACCCAAGAGAGGAAAAAGGGTGGATCTCTTCAGTTTCCTCTGTTTCTGAGGAATGAATCGCTCATGTGCATACACTTGCCTTGATGTATTAAGCCAGTCCTGAAGTTATTTAACGCTAGCAAGTAATCAGCTGCACCAAGAAAGAGGTCTGTGGTTTGGCTGTGGGCCAAAGGAGCCCTGCCTTATGAAACGTGATCCCTTATGCGAGACGTCACACAGCGCGGCTCCTGGAATGTCGTGCGCAGAGACAGTACAAACTCAGACTGAGGCCAACTGTAATCTCTTATCTCTGCCTGTGACACTTTGCACTGTAATACCGTCAAATAGCTCATTATCTACACCGTTTATCTGAAGGAAACCACAATATTGATATCTCATGCTGCAGCTGGAGAGAACATTGTATAGTCCACATTTCACTAAATTATGTTAACTATTTATTTAAGCTACTAGTTTCTTTTTACTCATGGGTTTCATATACTTCCCATCCCCATATCTGTAACTTTAATCTCTTATCTCAAAGTTTCCACTGTCATCAGCAAAAAAGAAAAAAGAGAATTAAGGGGACACCACAGTTTTTGAAATCAGCTTCATGAGGACTACTAGTAAGTTTGACAAGATGTCTGTGGCTCTGAAGGAACTTAACCGGAGAAAATATAATCAGGTGCAGTTTTACTTTCAGCTTAAACCCCACTTTCAAACCCTGTGCGTAGAATTTGAACGGTTCTGCCAATGACATGATATGGATCATGAAAAAGATTTACTGTTTGTAGGACTAAATTTTAGGAAATTTTGGCATAAGATTTTTTTTTTTTTTTTTTTTTTTTTTACAAATCCACAAATATTGTTTACTTTAGGACCAGAGTCTTATAAACCCACTAACCATTATACTCATATCACACACAGAAGTGGCAGAAATAACAGAATCACCTTTATGAAACTGATGAACATCACAGGCTTTAAAAATGTATAATGTGCCTATATAATTAATTAGCTTTAATTACAGCCAGCTGTTCATGTTATTTTCTCCACCTCCAAGCCCCTGTGGCTTCATCTCTGTCATTATAACCTGTTTGGGCTGTACTGACCCTCGCCACTGGAGGCAGTGTTCTGCAGGCTCATGGCACAGTCCTCCTTCATGAAGGGAAGGATTCTATAGATACATGATGCAATCATGTTCAGTATCGACACATTATTGCAGCATCGATTCATCTTTCATACGCATTTGTTTTGCATGTTTTAAAAATGAAGGGTGTAATAACGCATTAATGCGAGGAGGAGAGACTGATCGTTTCACATACAAAGTAGAGGATGAATCCATGTATATCGACCAACTCAGCATAATTTCTTAATTACCCCAAACTTGTGGAGGCTATGACTATTGAGCTGCATTTGATGTTGGTAAGCATATCTGACCTCAGGTTGTTCAGCAGGACATGTGATGCTTTGCAAATACACATGCGGAGTTCTACCCTGTTACACAAGGGGCGCTGTGCAGGCTGGGGAGTGTGCACATGACCAGCAGAGAAATGATTAATTACTGTGGCTTAAAAGACACTGGGATACAAATTGCTGCTAGAAAACACTTACATTTTAACCAACTTACTTCATACTAGAGTCTTGCATTTGTACTCAGTGTACTCTGTTAATACTCAGTCACCTCTGCTTAACCCTTGTGGCTGTTCCCTTGATTTATTTTGTATGTTTAAATTTCACGCAGCTGAAGCTCTAAGGGGTTATCTGCAGATCTGTGCTTTCTCAAGGCTGATTAGCAAGATGCACCTGGGGTATTAGCCTGCTGTAATGTAATCCATGTGCGGCAGGATCCAGCTACAATCTATGACCTGCTGTTTACTCTTATGATCAAAACGATAGGCCTTTCTTACCGACGTGGCTTATCACAATTGATTGCGTAATAGAGACATTGCTTAGTGGCTCTAGGAGACACAACGTAAGGTGATCAGGGTGAAAAGCTGAACTCAATCGTGTGCACACCTTGAGGAGAGATTTTAGAGAATGAGATGTAAAGAGGTCCTTTGTTGCTTCCTCAGTCTGCACAGTGAGGCTGGAGGGAAGATGAGTGCCGGCTTGTTGTGTGTAGTCCTGCCGAGCTGTGCCTGCATGTCTCTCCACCTTCCCTCTCTCCACACACACACCTCCGCACCATACTCTCCTTCCTGAGGCACGACTCTGGTCACTGTGGATATTAATACACTGTTCTGCCACTGAGTGTGCTCAGCACAGGAGTGAAAATATCTGACAGGCACTATTTATAGACCCTGCAGGCGGACAGGCGGAATCCACGGCGACACGATCCAGCCTATTCTGGAGTCGTGTTCCACAGAAATCGCCCCTGTGGAAAGGAGCAACAAAGCCCACGGGCTGGGATTACAACCTGGCCATGGAGGGAAAAGAGTTTTTTTTATAGAAAGCCAGTGGCAATTATGGATGGGGAATACTGTTGTGAAGTGCACAGATGAAAGAGACACACATGTGGCTGTTAAAGTAAAAACACATGTAATATTCATGTAGGTGTGCACTTGAACTTGCCTCTGTGTCATTTTCCTGTGCCTTTAAGACACACTCATACACACATGCAATCTTAGCAAGAATTTCCATTACAGGTCAAACAAAGTGCTAACATCTCTGAGGACTTTGTGTGAGTGTTTAATCAAGTCATATTTAGATTTCAAGCTGATGTAAATTAAAGATGAATCACATACCAGCAGCATATGAGCGTACAGTGTCAGAGAAAGGTCAGCTGGGTGGATTGACCTCTGTTTGACTAAGGCCTCCTGCGTCATCCTAGGAATTTGGACACAAAAATAACAGGAGGTACAGATGAGTTACGAAATGCAAGCTGGCCGCATGGAACTGACCTCTGTCTCCTGCCCGATTATGCAAAATCCCAGACAAAGCTAAGACACAAGAACAGAAAAGGTAGAGTTTCACCTTCCCTCCTCAGGTAGACAGTGGAGAACCCATGCAGACAGGGACTTCACCAGTGACATTTTAGTAAGAGGTACTTGTGATTGAGAACATGCCTGTTCCTTTGTCTTAACTAAACTGTTTTGCTTTGGCTCACTGGGAAGCTTTCTATTCTAAAACAAGTCGATTCCGACCATGCGGCTGCCAGAGAGAATATGAATGGGACTGTATTTTGGCAGCCTGCAGCTTTATTACCTGCCAATAGGTTGAATTACTGGATATGAACTGCATACTGTAGTACAAGAGGAAACACAGCTGATAGCACAAATTACTCAAAGACAACATTTTAGTCATAAACACAGTCAATATGAACAGTGTAACATCATGATAATATTTCCTTACAGTAACTGCACGTGTCACTGTTACCATGCAACACATCTTTTGTTTATTTTAGCAGATGATGGACATTTTTATTAATTGGAGCTTAGGACTGTCTGTGGCATAATTGCTTTGTGTGTGCAAGTGTAGATCACAGTAGAGAAACAAACATTTTGTAAGCTCTGCTTCCACCATCCACATCTTTTTACACATTGTTACTTCACTTTGCTGCTTTAAGGCTTGTAATTAAGACTGTATACGTGGAACATACACAGGCTATATTACAGTGTACTTTAATGAGAATGATTAGAACCCGATTCTCTCAGTGAAATTGTATTGTAGCTGAGCCAGCATGGCATGAATATCTTTACATTTGCATAAATGGGATTTGTGTTGGCTCATTTCAGTCATTTCTAAAATACAATTCACAGAATTAATTAAAATGGATTCCGCATTAGGGGCTTTGTTACTCTCTGTTCCATGCTGTGCCATTTCTGTCAGATTTCGGAAATTATACACTTTTACACTTGTTTAGCTGTGCCAGTGTTGGTCAGTTGGTGACTCAGCACACCACACTGGTCTAGAAGTTTTTTTTTTAACACACACTTTGAAAACTGATGGACAAAATGCCAACTAATGAGAGTTTATCATCTTCGCCTGTACTTTGTGTTTAGTGCTACTTAAAAAGTGTTAGCGATGGCCATAAAATGATGCCTCTCCTCTCCTCTCCATTCATTTGGTTTTTTCATGCTCAGCTCATCCCACTGTCCCACCATCTCCTCCTCCCTTTGCTGCTGTAGCAGAACAGGACTTGACGTTCAGTGGTTATGACACATCTCAGTTGCCCCCCTCCAGGGCTGCCTCCTTCTCTCCTTCTTCTCCTTCTTCTTCTTCTTCTTCTGTACTCCACAACACAATGTGCGTGTGTGCATGTGTCACAGAGAGAGACAGACACAGAGAGTGGTAAACAGATGGACTGGCAGACTGGTCATCTGCTTGTCTGCCTTCAGACTTAGCAAACATTGCCTTTTTGTGACCACGCTGTGTACTTGCAAGTTTGAGTGAAGGAGGGAGTTCTGTGTGCTCTGCCTGAGCATGTGGAGGGAGTCACATGCTGTGCGCCGAGCTTTCCAAGTCTCTCGGCTCACCTGGTGGTTGCCATGGGAACAGTCAGACAGCGGCAGACTTTGCACCAGCCTCCTTGAGGGGTTTGTGAGAACAGAGAAGAGGTTTAAGAGCGAGGAATCTCTCTGGGTCCTACCCGGTTTTTAGGAAAAAAACCTCCAAACTTTGTGCTTTTCAGGGTTGTTAATTCTCCATGAGTTGTGTTTTTTTTTTTTTTTGAAGATTTCAGCAACTTTTTAATGTAAGGCTTTAATAAGAACTCTTTGTTCTGTTTTGTTAAGCCATAAAGTTTTAAAACACCTTTTAACAATTGACTTTTTTATGAATATCCCACTGTGTGTTGTAGCGTCTAAGGAATTTAAGCTTTTGGGAATTTTAGACAACAGGACTAATGTTTGCACACAGTGATACACTGGACTTCCCTAGTAGTATCATGGCAGCACATCTGAGGTGAAAACACACATCCTTTGTTGTCTCTCAATATGTCACTGTCTGCTCATTTGCATTCCCAAGAGGGAGAAACAGAAAAGCTCTGTTGTCTTTTTTCCTGTGTCCTAAAGACAACCTGCAGCTGGACTGAGGCGTTGAACACTGCAGCAGCACTGAACACTTGTTCTTGTGGTTAGGGGATTTTTTTTTCTTAATTGTGCCTCCAGTTTATTATGCTGACGCTTGAATAGCAAGATGTTCCCAGCTTTATCGCACCAGTTGCACACTTCTCTCCTTTGTGTTATGCCAGCTGCCCTGACGAGGGGGGTGGGGTTCAAGGCGAGAAGGGTGGTTGTGAGGCTGAATGTGTGTGGTGTATCTGTGCATGTATGTAGTTTATGTTGCATACAAAATGGTTCACATAGTATATTATGTAGTATTTTTGGTGCATATTGTGTTTGTTAAGTTTTGTGTGTGATGAAATACATTTCAGCCACTCTTTGTGTTTTGAGGTCAGTTCGGATTTCTGCCGTTTTTGGAGGGAAACAGAGTGAGCACCTCTGGTCCTCCACGTCCCACCTGCAAATCATCACAGCCAGGGGTAAAGCAGAGAAGCACTAGCAGAAATTGAAAGCGGAATGGGAAAATGATGATGGGAGGAGTAGACAACAGAGAAACAAACTGTGAAAAGACACAAAGAAAACCAGACGGAAACAGAGACAGATGATAAGTGGTTGGAGACCTGACATGCTGTGGTCCGGTCCGGCCGATCCCTCCTGGTCCACCCATGTGGGATGACCACAACACAAACATGTGAGTCTCTCCAACAGTCCCACAGGATTGTGGGAGACACTTACATAAAGCAGCACCCGTTCTTGCCTGGCTCACTCTCACATGGGGGAGCATGTGAGACAGGCTCTCTGTGTTGCTGCCGCTGCCTTAGCTCTTTCCCACAGCCTTTGTCTCTCACTCTATCTGGATGACACCACGAGACGACCATACAGACATCCAGACTGACACAAAGCATTGATCATCCTGTCTGATCAGTCAGGTTTGCTGACCTTGCCACCCCTCCCCCCCAAAAACCTTCAGCCCCTGACCTCCTCTGCTCTTCTGCCTGTTCCCCTAACCTCTGTGCAGGGCTCCTTGTTGAGCTCCTCCCCCCCTGCCCCCTGTAGAGGATGGCCAGAGGTCAGTGCCTGATGTGCAGCTGTAGAGAGAAGAAAAGGAGGAGGGAGGGTGGAAAGTGCTGACTACACAGGAACGGACAGTCACATGACGTCACGGCCCCAGTTTCAGCTCACAGCATTGTGTCTCTGCCAGACTCCCATGCTGCCTCTGTGGCGTAAGCAGCACAACCTCAGATAAACATTCACAACTAAACTGGCTGCCTGGAAGCCAGCCCTTTTTAGGCTTTAACACAAAGCTTTATGTAGTAGTCATAGTAGTTTCAGACAAAGGGATTTCAAGGAATATAAACAATAGTAAAATATTAGAGAAAGAGTCACTGTGTTCTTTTATTCAAACCCTGTCATTTTGATAATCACATTCAAGTTTTAAAAATGGTTTACGCCAAAAGTACTTTTCATTCAAAAAGCTTCACTCTACGTTCTACCAAGACAGTCAAGCCCTTCCCAAATCATCAACAGCTCTATTGTCAAAACTGCTGTCAATTACTTTTCCGGTAATCAGCTAATTGAATAAGTGACTAATCTTTTCTGAACTACAGGTTGAACATGCTACTCTTGGAAGGATTTTGGCAGCCCGCCATGGCATGACTTGGCGGGCCGGTGTTGCTTTCTGTAGGATGAACCTTCAGAAGCAGTGTTAATAGCACATCAAGACCGAATTAATCCTGCAAAAAGCTGCAGCATCGCCTCTTGTCACCTGTAGAAACACCACACAGTAACCATCACTATCTGTTCACAGTGAGAAGGAAAGATCCCTCAGATTGTTTTCTATCTGTACATGTATTCTGGGCGTGCTTCCCAGTCGGCAGGTGGCCCTTGGCACTGTCAGAAGCCGTGAGCCCTGATTCCTCTCTGTCCTTTACCTACTTCCATGCAGCTCTGCTCCAGTGTGCCACTGCCAGCCTGGAGACTGCGACTCCCAGGCAAACAGGCACAGTAATGCAGAGTGAACTAGACGGATTATCTTTGTCGAGGGAAGAGATCGAGACAGATTATCGCATAACCGTCCTCACCATCAGTATTTCTCTCCCTCCAGGGAACCCAGCAGTCACTTACACAGATTTTTATCAGAAGAATATTGTGGTTATCTCAATTTGGATGCTCTTAGGAAAGAACTTTAACAAAAGATTTTATCCCGGGCATCCTTTTTCGGTTGTTGTACACCAAAGATCATCCCCTGATCCGTCTTTGACAAGTTCTAGACATGTCACACTGATAATCTGATTTCTGTTTGTCACACATAAATTGTTGGAACGGGTCAAAATTATGAATAGTTAACGGCAAAGTGTGAATTAAAGCACCAACATAGTCACTGATGTTAAAAACAATCTGTGCAAGAGCAGACTCTCTTTTCTCCACGCTGCCGGCTTTGTTGTAGATCTTAAACAATTTTTTTCTTCTGTTGCTGCTTATTGTCACCTCCATCACATTCAGGGAATAACACACTTCTATTGTGGCTATGATAATTGGCATGTGCTTGCTCTTCAGAAGAAGGGCAGCTACTGCCTGGGGGTGGCTCAAGTTCAGAGGTCGTGACCTCCTTTAGGCTCAGTGTGAGCGTAGAGTGGTGACAGGATGTGTGATGATGCTACTCATGCCTCATGGTCGAGTTTGTGTCCTTTTTGTGTCCTGGCAGATGCGTGACATTTAATATACAATAGGTCATGGTAATTTTTGAGAAGTCTGATAATAAGAGAGAGAAAACATAGGATTACAGTGTGATGCTTTCTCTGTATACTTTAAATGAATTTACCCTTCGCTGCTGCAGCTGTATTGACTCTGACCTAATCTAAATAAAGTACTATCCCACGGCTTTGTGGCTGATTTGCTAGAGGCATTGAGTGGTTGAGATTACCACAATTCTTGGGTTTTGGCAGTTGCAATCTACAGTAGATTTATTTCACGGGTATTAATCATTTGCTTTTTCAGCGGTGGATTAAGTTTGGATTGTTGCCACTGAAAGTCCACTCCATTGTACTTGTCCACAGGCCAGCACTATTTTAAAGAAATGAGGCGTGTGTTAAGGACTTGAGAAATGCGGTAAAGCCACACGGAACGCTGCCCTATTTTAGGGAAAGGCAAGCTTATAGATTGTTAACAGTGGCTACTAATCGAGGTGTCTTGGTCATATGGTTGCTCCGGTAACCATGACATCAATGCAGACATAGTGATGCATGAACTCCAATAGCAGGGGACCAGTTGCTAGGCGACCTGAACTCTGAAGTCACGGGGCAGACGGCCAAAGTCTGGGGGCTCCACTGATGAACGGTGGGATTATTCCCCCGTTCTATTTAAAAGTCCTGCACTCCTGTGTGTTGGTGTGTGAGAAAACACACACAGTGAGAGTCATGCTGAAACCTTCTCAACACTGTGCATTAATCTTTTATCTAATGAATGTAAGTAAGTCAAAAGAGTAAGAATGCACGACTGCAAGTTTACTGAAATTAATTTCTATTTATTAAAGGTTTCCAGTGAGTTAGGATTATGTTTCAAAGCTGCTTCTTGAGCTACAGTAAATTTTTTTCTCTCTTATTTTCAACCTCCACACATGCTGGAGCTGCAGAACAGTACCACACTCTGTCCGCCTACATTTCTTTCCCTATATCTCTTAAATAAGATAATAAATGAACCAATATCACTGTGTATTGTAGTAAAGTCAGTCACATAAACGGTCACTAGCTGATTACCACAATTCTTCTTTAGTTCTGTAACATCTTAGAGTACATGGTCATAAATACAACATACTGTTACATAAACATTTTAAAATGATGCCGTTTAAACATCTCCTGCCAAGTAGCTTTTGAATCTTTTAAATATAGTTTCCTTTGCCAATAAAGAGCAGCTAGATGATATTTGATTCCAATGTTACACTTTTTTTAAAACAACAAACTGCTGTGAAAGGAGCCAAACATGCTGAATCACAGTTCCTCCTTTATTTGACATGTGATGTTGCAGGGAAACAGTGTGTTATGACTAATGCACAGCAGGCTGGCAGCAGATTTGCTAATATGACTTCAACAAGCAAATTGTAAAATTAGGTCATTTCTGTGTAACCTAAACAGGTTTCTAGCATTGTGACATTTCTGAAATCATGATTCTAACAGTGGATTAGTGTAGTAGTTGTAGTAATGATGTACTGCGAGAGAAGGAGATTCTATTTGTCTGCATGAGAGAGAACCTGTTGTGCAAGAATAAAATAAAATAACGAGATTGTACAAAGTACAAAGTACAAGATGTACTTTGCTACTGAATGAGCTATTTGGAGATTATTGTTTTTTGTCAGTGCACGTAGCTAAAGGATATATCCACTTTACTCTAATGCAGTTTTAATAAAATTGTTGTACTTTATAATTTGTGTTGCTAATTGTTTAGGTTTGTAGGAGCATGGCAGCATTGCTACAGCAAAGTGTGATGGAGCATGAGACATCAGAAGTCAAATGACTGTTTTTTCTGTGGTTTGTAGTAAACTAATTTTTTTAACTATTTTACCTGTGAAGAAACTTTGCTAATAAAACCAGAAAGTACAGGAGGATATGAGATGATATGATAAGAAAATGTGAAGTTACTTCACTTAAGATAAACTCTAAAGCAAGTTGCAATAAAATGAAGTTTCCTTTAATACTTAGAAGTTTTAATGAGGTTTAAGGTCTTGCTATTACGATCTTAAAATAAATCCATAATAACTTGTTTATGTTAAAATAAAAAAATAAATAATCTCAAGCAAAGTGCCAGGGGAAAAATTGTCGCATGTTGATCTTAGAGTTGAGACTTACCTGCAGAACACCCATGACGCGGGGGACGGAGACGAAAGCAGTAGGCTTTATGACCTGTGGATGAGCTTTAATGTGTCAAGGCACTAATATTATGACTCAGGATGAGATCATCCTCACATTTAAAGATGGATCATGAGCTGCTCTTCTCTCTTCCTCCGGTAGAGTCATACTCTACAGGAAATGTGTGCAATTATGAATGAAGCCTGTTTGAAACCCTGACCATTATCAAGCTAATTACAAATGGGCCTCGTGCACACATTCACACAGCCTGTGATGCTTCTGGGATGATGAAAGCATTAGTCATAGCAATCAAGAGACAAGCACTGAACAGAAAAGAGTGATGCTATCAGGTGCTTCGGAATGAGCTGAGGTGTTATCACAAAAATAATGGCACCCCCATGTTGCAGACATTACTGTCTTCTGTTAACTCTTGCTACTACTGTATCATCTTAAACACATTTCTCTTCTGTTTCTGACCCTGAGCTGGGATCTATGGGGTCTGAGCTATTTGTATTGGGATGAAATTGGCACTTGGGAGCATGTGCTTTTCCCCATATGTGGTAATGAGTAAATTGAGAGATGTTAAAAAAGGAAACAAGCAGCACCACTGTGGTAGATTGAGGTACTTATGTCATCACTGTAGCCCTGGGTGAGCCTATTTATAGAAAGTGTTGCCTTTTATATCATTGCCAGCAACAGTGGCCTTTTATTCCCCATACAGACAGTGCAGCATTAGTTATTGCTTGTTGATGTGGCTGGAACTTAATGACTCACATGAATGACCACAAAAACATGACCCCAGAATAGATTTGAACACATGAGGCTGCAGTACATGCAGCCACTGGATATTGTTTGATGACTGTAGGATATGCTCAAATATCAGTTTGCATTTGTGTTGATTTCTTAATCATGCTTTGTGGCATGCAAAAACATGTTGATTTCAGTTTTCTCAAACTAGCCTTCAACATTTAGTTTAGCTTTCTATTACTTCCCAGGAAAAGTAACAAGCCTCCAAGTGCAGAGCCCTTTGCAAATTAAAGGTTTTGCAATGAGTGATTTTGTTTGCCGAAGCTGGTTCTTTTTTCACTCTGAAACACGATAGCCCCTTGGGAGACACCACTCAGTCTTCACCACCTAGGGACTTCTCGGGAACAGAGGGCTGCATCTGCAGAACAAACAGCGTGTCGCCCTGGCTGTCTTACTGCCATCCTGCCAACTGGCCTTTCTGCTGGTTGCCATGACAGCATGGGGAAAACTCCTGAAAGCAAACATTGCTCCAGCTCGAGCGCATATGAGGGCACGGCATACGAGGGCGGGAGGAAGCTGTCTATTTTACTACAAAGATGGTAAAACAGCTTTACCCCGCTGCCGCTCAGCTCAGGGTTTGTTTCAAATTCAGGCTGACTTCAGAGCAGCCGACAATCTGACTGGCAACACCACAGAATATATGGAACTAATGTAGTATGCCTGACCCACGGCTACTTGTCCTCCGTCTTTGTCTCTGAGATCTGTCTCTCTCCTTCTCTCTCTCTGTCATGACTCATACGTGCCTCTGTACGCCCAAACACAGACGGATTCATGACTTGATGATTTCTGGCTATGCCGTGAGTCAGCCTCAGCACACATCTCCTCCATAGTGGTGTGGGCTCAGCGAGTGCTTGCCACCTCTCTGCTTTTGTCATCAGTTCTGCTTGTGCTTGAATGTACTGTACTGCAGTCTTTTGGCAAAAACAAATAGAACAGTGTGTGTATTGTAAAATTATTAAGGTTTGTGTGGGAACAATATGTGATGTGTATGTTCTCTCTGACATTCTGTACATGTAATTACATATCCAAAACATATGAGCAACGTATGTGGTGCACATAACACACACAGTAATTTTATTCATAACTTTTAGGCTTGCTGCCAGTGCTTGGAAGAAGATGGAAATATCTCACACTGGGAAGACATATGTAGTAGACCTTTATAAGTCTGCATGTGATACTGTATAAAGCAACAAAACAATAACACAAAGGCTTCAGACCCTATAGTCTGAAGCTATTAAAATGCAAAAATGACATGACATGAAGTGAAACAGTTGATTGTCCATTTGCTGCCACATTAATCAGCAGTGTTTTCTCAGTATTCAGTCCTGTATTATTAGGTTTTTCCCTGTCTGAACTCAGTCTTCAAAATACTGTGACAGACATGTCTTCACATTCGCAGGAAAATCAATTAATATAGAAATAACAATTAGCTATTTGGTATCAGATAATTATTAGCTGTACCTGTGATAACAATTTCTTCATTGAAAACAAATGCTGTTTTCTAAAAAGGACAAGAATGTAAATACATTTTGAAGGCAATGTGCTTGCAACCAAATTGTTTTCTCCTAACTTCATGAGGACATACTGTTAAGTTGGAAGGTATTTACTGTTGCCGTTTGATTCAATGTGAACAACCCTTTTTAGATTAAAAAAAAAACCTAAAGTTTTAAAACACAATTTATAGTTTTGATATGTGATAGTACCAGACAAAATACACACCAAATTTATCGAAAAGTACACAAATATTTAGTCACACAGATTTTAAAAATGCATGTGCATAGTAAATGTGTGTACTGTGTTATTGTGGTATTTTCAGTATCTTAGTGTCTGTTGCTTTGGATAGAGAGAAAATAACATTTGGAGCAGTTGTTCAGCCAAACGGCATTCAGTTTTTTTTTCTTGTGGGTGTTTCATGGTTGAGTCAACGCTTCCCAAGACCAGCTTAAAACATGATGTTTTTTAAGAAGTACAGAGCAACGAAGGAAAAAAAAACTTGAACTTTTTCTAAGAGGACTCATAACGGTCTGTTTTCAGATGTTATATCATTTGTTTTTCAAACTGCGAGACAGAACCATAATGATTCACCTTTGTCACATTTAACTTTCCCACATACTATAGAATTTAGAATCCCACTACATAAACAGACCTGTAGTGACAAGTAGACTGTGTGTGTGTGTGTATGTGTGTGTCTGTGAGTCCCTGAGGCACGCTGACCCTCTATGCAGACAGCAGGTCAGTCAGATAGAGAAGTTGTTAGAGCTCAGAGGTCAGAGCTTGGTAGGCTGCAGCTGGGTGCAACATACAAAGCCCACACACCCTCTCTCTTACCTGCAGCTACACACTGCACTACACTCTGCAAACTGAGATCAGATTGTCTAGTTAATGAATGCTACAATCAGCTGTGTAACAGCTCATTGCCAGTGATTCCAGAGTCTATCACTTCGTTCAAATCGTCAAATTAGCACTCAGGGCAAAATGCACATGATTCAGCTGTGCCCTCTTCAGCGTGTAAGGGTTCCTGGATAGCTTACTGTATGTTAAACACACACTCACCGTCAGTCGTCCGCTCTGCGTGTAGAAGTGTGTACATGTCTTTTGGTGGATCTGTGGACAAGTTTGTGTCTGGTCCTTACAACATCAAAGGTCTTGTGGCAGTTTGTGATTTTTTTATGGTAAGGAGATATAGAAGGCCTCATGTCAGTGAGTGTCCTCACAACTATAAATAGACAAACATTTGCATCTGTGTGCGCGTGAGTGCGTGTGTTAGTGTGTGTGCACGTGCGCATGTACATATATATGTCTCCACTACACTCAGATTTCTGTGTTTGCTGATAAAAGCAAAAGGACAAATCTGGCACATTTGCATATTGCTGAATATGACGCAATAGAAGACAGATTGTTTTTCCACTGAAAACAGATTCACCCTCAGTCTTTCACACATTATATACACTCATCAGTTATGTACTGCGGTGTGTCACGACTGCAAAGTAAAGCATAGTGGGTTGTGGTGGTGGTTATTTGACATTTAACTTACTTGTCAAAAGCTGATGTAAATAGTTGGAAAAAAAACGTAAATTTGATGAATTGAAATTGTATTCATTGTTGTTTGGACTTTTTCTAGTTTCCTATTCAACCTTTGATTTCTTGCACTTTAGCCATTACATGTACTTTGTTATTGTACTATCATGGAGATTTTTGTTTTTTGCCACAAGTCACAAATTTTGAAACACTTTTATATTGAGTAAAACACAAAAACTGTGATGCAACAATAAGAAAACTAAATCAAAGCATTAATCATTTGCAGAATTAAAGTAAACCGTGGAAATAACTCTCCTTCATACTGTACTTAAAAGTTGTCTCTGCATCAAGGGCTAAGGTTTCTGATTTCATAATCATCTTTTAAGCAACACTGTGGGTGGTGAAACAATGCTTTGATTGCATAAGATCTCTCCCACCATCACCGCAGTAAATCAGGTCTCCCTGAGCTGATGTAAAATATTAGTGAGCCATTAACTAAATGGTGCTGTTACCTAGATGAAGCGGGAGAAATGAAGATCCCATTTTTATGAAGAGCAGGCACTACAGACCAACCCCGGCGTTGCAAATAAATGAAGTTTATGGTTGGCCTGTAGACGGGCTCATCAAATATGGTCTATGTGTATTATTCATAAGATAACTGCTTGTGAAAGATATTGCAATCTTGTGGTTCATAAATCCGCACAGACCGTCTGAATGCTGATGACTGCCCTGCTCAAAACTCTGTCAGCTGTGTGTTTTATTGCCTCATCATGTGCAGTCTGTGGCAGCACACCTGCCTGCGGTGTTTTTAAGCGTGTTACCTCAGTATATGTCTGTAATGGCTGGTGTTCCTACATAAAGACATTGTTCAATCCCTTCATGTGAAGTAGCCCAGCTCTTTCCCCAGCGGGCTGTCTGCTCCTCCCACCAGAGAGCTTTTAGGCTCCTCTGACTCTTCTCTTGCAATTAGCTGATCACAGACAGGTGGGTCAGGGGTCAGGCTCCAGGGGAAAGGTCATCTGTCTCCGCCAAGTACCAATCAGGCTTTTCAGTAACCTTATCATGTGGGAAAGAGGTTGGTTCTCTAACCTTTTTTTTATTTTATTTTATTCTATTCTATTCTATTCAAAGATTTTCCCATGACAGCTTCTTTAGACAAAGCTTCAAGACACAGTAGCTGTGTACATGTCACTTCCAGGGTTTTTAATTATTGATAACTTCCCTTGCTTGGTGATCTGTCAGTTAATTTTTAAATCAGCCAATCAATAATTTGAACAATGCCCTTTGCAAATACACCAGAGCCTCTTCAAATTGCATGGTTTGTCTAAAAAAAAAATCAGTTTACAGTGATATAACCAGTCGGCTGCACGCACCACATTGCTTCCACACTCAGACCTCCAGCCTCTGTCTATTTGAGAACTTGTTGGTAAATAGTCATGCGCTAGAGGCATGCTGTGATGTACAGGCAGTCGAGGCAAGCTTATTGTGTCAGTCAGTCTGTCTCCCAGGAGCATGTCTGGTATGTAAACAAAGAGGTGCCACAGGACGGGAAAAAAAATACATTCACGCTCATCATGACCTCTTCTTAAGACTGCAGGATGTGAGAACGCACACAAAAATGTGCAGCTACTCCACTGGACACACACCCACACCAAACAGAAATACAAAAAGTACCAGTAGTTGTTCTGGATCTTTGTGAAGCGCTTAAATATTTACATTCATTCATGACACTTCAAACAGCAATTTTCAAAAAAACAAAAAAACAAAACTTAAGAATAAACGTCAAATGGAAACAAAAAGTGAATATTATTCAGACTTTATGCATTTGCATTAATAATCATAATAGTTGTGTGTGTTGGACATACTGTATGTATTTTACATGTTACATGGCAGTTTTTAAATTGGACATTTAAAAAGTGGAAATAACAGAAATCTAAATAAAAACAATATAAACAATATGTACAGGTTTTTGCTATGGTGTTTACATAGCAATTTTTCTTAATAGTGCTTACAGTTGTATTCAATCAAGCAGGGTGACCAAAATAATGAGGAATAAAGAATAAATTAGTAGACATATGTACAAGTAGTCGGTGGACAAATGTCCAAATACCAGATGAAAGACCCAGACAGAAAAGCACAAATTCAGCTAATGCTAATTAGTTCGGTGTTCTGCCAAACCAAACTCTACACATTATTCCAGCTTGGAAACATCAATTACATGCCATGATGTACTATCTCTGTAATGTGTTTGCAGTCAACTTTAAAGCCATGTGGTCGGTTTTCTTATTGCTTTTCTAAATATTTGCCAACACAAATATTTAATGTCTGCATTTATGTTTAATTCACTTATGGGTTTGGATTGCATTTGAGGCCAACAGGAAATTTGTTCATACTTGTTTTTTTTTCTCTGTTTTTAACCTCTGAACAGAAGCTGGCTGCACCTGATGATTCAACATTATCAGTTAGACCCTGCACTGCACCCACAGGACCACGAACCACAAAGCAGTAACCACTAATGCTGAACAGATGTTCATCAGCTGCTGAAATGGGATGAACTCTTCCTGCACGGTGACTGGTTTCATCAGGGCTTTAACTGCATTAAGGCGTCACTGCAGTTTATTCACTTGCTTTAGTATAAAATCACTTGAAAACAAGGTAAATGGTCGTGACCCAAATTCAGTGCCTGGTTTCATAGTAGGGGGAGATAGGTTTGTAACATACAGTATGACACAAATTCTAAAACTGGATCTGTGTACCTTTAGTAACAAGCTGCAGTTTGTGTAGTGTGTAACGTGTCTGTGATTTGACCCGTGTCTGGTGACTTATTCTCCTCTTTCTATTGACTGGCAGCATAAAAGTGTTTCTGTGACCCAAGACATTGAGGGGGATTGAGGCAGCCACACAGAGTTCCTGTGACTAACCCAGCTACACAGATGGGCCATGTGGGACAAAAAGGGCAGCGGATTCCAGAAAAATAAAAGGTGAAACAGAGCTTAGGTTTTCTCTGAACAGATAGTAACTTCAGGTTCCTCTTTCTAAGCAGGAATGTACTATGAGGGTCATACGAGCTGGAAGCCTTTATCTGGATGACAGCAGCAGTTTGGATCCTGCATTACCATATGATTAGCATTTTTCACAGGGGATATGATTTATCAAACCATACAGCAATCAGTGACTGGGAGAGAGGAAACCTTAATCAGCCAGGGGATAGGAGGACATATGGCTGGCTGATTAGACCAACATTCACCTGCTGACTGAGATCCACGTCCTGAATTAAGATGCCTTGGTCCCTGCAGGAGAGGGGAAGGCATCCAAAGCTTCTAAGTTCTACCGTTAAACATGCATCTCCTCAGTAAGATCGAAATCCTACTTATAATTCAGGGTCAAACCATGTGAACCAGATCACTCAGGTGCACAAAACATAACAGAGAAATAATTAACTATAGCCAGGTTATAGGACGTGTGTGTGTGTGTGTGTGTCATACAGCAGCTTCTTTTGGTGTGTTTATGTACGTGTCCTGCACAGTGTGGGTCAACAGATTTAATCCTGTGTTTGGACAGTGGCTGTCTTATACAGAGCCCTTTGATTGTCTTAACACTATCCCAAAAAGTAGCTCAGACCGGACTTACTTTAGATTGTAAAAGCTTCCATTTGTCTTTAATTATAACTGTCACTTTTCACTGTCACTTTAAAACAAAGCCGTTACACACGCTTCCGCTTTCATCTTAATTTGTATGAACTAGTAACATATGGTGGCTAATCTGTTTAATAATATCACTCAAATTATTTGAGTGATATTATTGTACAACTACACTGTAAAACCCTATTCAGGAATTTAGTGGAATTAAATGCAACTTATAAACATGAATTATTTTGACTTGAAGTCTTTCAACTTGAATTGATGAGTTGAGTGAACTGCAGAGAGTTCACTCAACTCAGTTTGAGTGAACTGAGTGAAGTTTGAAAGTAACAAAACAAGCAGACTCCCAGCATGAATAGAAACTCTTCCAGATTCATATTTCTATATTTAAAAGGAAACATACATGATGGGAACTGTTATATGTAAATACTGAGTATTTATTTTCATTATAGAAAAACTAGACTGACCATGACAAAGGTTAGTGATGAATACAACCCCTACCAGTGGACACTAATCTAAGAAAGATACAGAGTACGAGTTGAAAATATTGATTACCTCTTCTCTCAAGGTAATTAATTATATATTATATCAGTCTTTGATACTTCATATTACACAATGACCGCTTCTCTACACGACCTACTCACATTCTGAGTTACATTCCTTTAAGAGGACATGCCATCACTACTTATTACACACAGGGGGAAAAGGCACAGAAAAATAAGTAGGCCACGCTAGCATGATCTGCTTTTCATGCCGTGAAGTTGGTTCAGAGCAAAGCCGACAAGAGCTGCGTGTCCGGTGGGGGATGTCAGAGGTGGTAAACACAGAGCGACATGTCTTAATGCATACTGAGCTGAGGAATGACACACACTGTGCACCTTGGAGTGCTGCAACCAGCTGATTTGTTGAGATTTGCTATATTTAACACACACACACACACAAAAGATTTGCATATGCATTTATTGGTCCTTTGAGGTTTATATTTGTCTGAGCTCTCTAAAATTCTGACAGGCATTTCCTCTTCGTGAGCATCCTAATTTTTATTCTTTTTCGATGAGGTGTATTTTTCAATTAGTTCATCCAGGAAATGCCTTCAGCATGCTGATGTTCAGGTATGGTGAGTACTGTCCAAGATAACAATCTGGTCCACTGACCTCCCAACATGTGATTAGGCTTTTTAGTGAATCTCTTAGAACATATCTCATTTACTGCCTATTATACTATCCATGGCTCAGTGTATTAGAGTGATAGGCACTGGCACAGATTCGTCTTGCTGCACGATGCAGTGCATGCATCTGTTCATAAATCTGAGAAATATATAAATCTATAACTTGTATCTCTTGTGCAACGCTGATAGTGCAGTGGGACTTAAAAATGAATTTTGTCATTTGACTATTTGCAAAATATTGTGGTGAATTTGAAACAGGAAGGGACAGTCTTTTGTCTCATAATCCCGATAATCTTTGTGAAATCCCTCAGTATCGACTTGGATTAAGTATTGAACTGAAGATCCAGCTGGCTGTTATTAAATGTTAAAGGGGCGTAAGCCTAATTAGGCGAAGAAGTCCACTCCAGGGACAGTTCTGGGTGAGAAGCCTTCCTGCTGGCAGATTCCCGACCACCGTGCAAGAACACCACAGCTTCTGTGTAACTCAGCATGTCTTAACCTCTTCCAGGACTCTCTCTCTCTCTCTCTCTCTCTTTCCAAGGTTGAATTATTTAACAAGCACCAGTTCGTTGAGGGACTGTGTGACTATATGTTGGTTTTGTTGCTGTCTGCTGCAGTGCACTGCTGTTTTGTCCAGCTTTATGAAATGCATGTCTCGAACCGCAAGCACAGACAGTTGTCAACAAAGTCACACTACTTCGCACTGGTGGGACAGACTTAATTGAGTGAACGTCACAGCATCTTTCTGACTCAGGTCATTAACGTGAAGAGTACAAAGAGTCAAAGGAGTTATATCCTCACTGTGATCTTACACACCGTACAGTTTTCACCGTTGGCACCCTTTCTTTGTATGATTTGAAATCCTCTCACATCCCTTGTTTCCAGGGAAAATTCCCAGACAAGGGCAAGGGTGTGATAAAAAGCAAAAGGAAAAAAAACAACAACTTCATACAATCTTCTTTTTTCCATTATAACATAGATACAATGGCGCATTCATCAGGCTACACTCAGTGCTAATTTCCCTGTAGGCAACGTGCTCCATTTCACTCTCTGTGTCTGCCTTTAAAAAGCCACCGCCTCCCCTCCCTCCCCTCCTATCCCATCCCCACACATCCACATCCCCCCTGCCTTCTCCATCTCCTCCACTTCCTCCTGTTCAGCAAAATGCTGAAATGTGCGTAAGAGTGCTTATTTTTCTCATCCATTACCAGATTAATTAAAGTGTGGCTCTTGCCAATGCCCAGACGGATCCTCAATACTTCAAATGAGCTTAATCACCATGCACTCCCTAATCTCGTGCTAATTTAAAGAATTGCCTGGAACACACTGATGACTGGACTCTCCCAGTTTTCTACCAGAATGCTTTATCTGGAAAAGTCCCTCCGCTGACTAGTTCTGCTCTGGAACCATCAACCGCTTGACTATATTTCATGTCGACTTGAGCTATTTGACAGGGCTTTTTCGTTTGGTTACGGTGCTTAAAGATTTCACTGTGTTCTGTGACATGTAATGCTCCCTGTGCATTGGGGAAGGCTTGTGTTCTGGGGAGATAGTGCGCTGCCTTCTAAGACGCTGTGTGGTGTGTGTGCACACTAAGTCAGGCATTCTTGTAGCTCTTTGTTGTCCACATGTCATGATGAATTTGGTCATTGCCAGCAGTGAGCAAGACTGACACGAGAGCATGCAGTATGCCTCCAGGAAAACACAAGCTCAGCCTATTGTGCCTATTTCACAGCGCTCATTCCCCACTGCATTACCCTACTGTCTAATATGCGGCATGCTCACTGTAGAATAATGCAGATTAAATCAAAACCTTCATGCTTAAATCACATTACTGCTCAAGTGATATGTCATTTTTATTCCCCTTCATTCGTTTTGATTTATTGCTGCTTTATCTCCTAAATAATTATTTACCATTGTGTTTTATTGTAGTGGTCCCATGGCTAAACAGTCTAAATGGGTGCATTCAATTGTTGAAGGTTAATTTATTAGTTAATTCTAAAACAGACACATATTCTGCACGGAAATATATGAGTCCCAGAGAATGAGACAATAAATAAATTATTAATGGACAGATGAATTTCAATTAGTCAACAAATCATTTCTGTCAGTGTAAATATTTGTACTGTTATAGTCCTTAATGTTTTATGTCCAGGTGTTTTCCCTGTGTCTTTATACCTAGAGACTGGCAGCTGATGCCTGCAGTGCCCAGGAGTCTAAGCACCCTGCCCCACTATCTTCTGCTACTGTGTACACTGAGTCCACAGAGAAGGCCATTAATCCTCTCCATACTCCCAGATCAGCTGGCTCATATTTGCATAAAGATATCAAAGACACTGAAGGGGAGCAGTGGAGGGCTTTGGGTATATACACTGCAATATGCCTCTAGTTTCTGCCTGCTTAATAATTTTCCCTCTCACCTGTTTCTTTTTCCTCTTCAGATCCTGCAGAAGAGGAGTGTCCCTGGAGCCCTTTCTAACAGCGTGCTTGTACAACAGCATGAGCACAGTTTGTTTAAAGGGGCAAATTGCCTGATTCATCAGCAAGGACAAAACCATATTGATGCCATCCATCTCTGACAATTGAAAAGCCCCCAAATAAATCATTCATCCTGCTGTCACTTAATGTACCGTGCAAACAACAGGCATGCACAAGACACTTAATGGATCCTCAATAAAGGGAAATAGCTGAGAATTGACCCATCCTTGCAGCCCTTTCGTGTGTGAGTGTTTGCAGAGGAGAAGGGCATTGGTCTTTGTTTATGCGTGGCTGATCATGTTCAGGCCTTAGGGCAGAGCAGGAGAGAGAGTGGGGTCACATTCTGTTGCTGCTGGGTGGACGCCCACTGGATTGCCCCTGTCGTGCTGCAAACACCCCCCAGGCTCATGCAGGGGGACAGGAGTATGTGTGCCTGCTCTCCCTCTCTAAGCACCATCTGCTACCCCACTACTGAGCCACCCAGAATGGGGCCTGAGGAGGGGCATCTGGGGGTGCTGCAGGGGAGGAAGGACTTAAAGTAGCCTCAGCACTGGCTCTCCCCTTCAAATGTGTCTGCCAGGATTCTCTTCAACTGAATGTGCTCAGACCTGTGGACGAAACCTAGAGCGTGCGGTTGCAACATTGGGACATTAGAGCCTGATTAACACAATGTGGAAAATGTAATGGGCTGTGTAGACTCCTGCTGAGATCAGGATCGAATTACTAAGGAAGGGGCCAACACATTATAATCCTGCTTCCACAATGCAGGCATGCACTGGTCCTTTACAGCAGCCACCAGGGGAGGCACTGATGATTGTTCATTAGCAAACTCAGTAGGAGCTTGTACTCGACCAACCTTCTGAACATCCTGGTTTTCACCCTGTTCTTCCTTTACAATAGTGAAACCAGAGATGTGACATCAGCTTCATGTTGAGATACGGTAGTGGAAACGAAACCTGTCTTTCTTTTGTTTGTAAACAAAGGAATGTGTATTTCATTGGATGTGAGCACAGACGGTTCACTTTTTTCACAGTTGCATGTGTTTCTGTGAGCACACACTGCTCATAAGCAGAGCCTAAAGTCATTAATGTTAATGTGTGTGTGCATCCCTGACTATTCCCTGTGCGGCTCTATATATAGGGCTGTAATGATAGCCAGCTTGGGGAGATGAGAGCAGTGAATTAATAAGCCTTGGTAGAAGATCTCTGCACCGTCTCTAGACAATGCTGGGGCTCTCTGTGGAAAAGCAGTGAAGATGAGATGTTAAGAGACTTTTTCTTTTTTCATTTCTTTTTCTGCTCTTCCACTGAAGGCTGAAAATGAATTGATTTTTGGTGGCGGCACAAATGGCTCAATTTTGCTGGTTTTATTCATTAATTTCTGTCTCAGACCTGTCTCGAAATTCTGACGCGAACGTCTGATAAATTGATGAGCTCAGGGAACGGGGTAGCATGGGTCGCATTATGATGAAAGAGGTTATACACTTAAATTAAGAATTAAGCTGTATTGCTATCAGCCATAGGAGAAATATGACTGGCAGAGCAGAGCCACACAGGTGTAATGTAGCGGAATACTTTGTTTTCATGCTTTTATTAATAAATACAAGGAAAAAGGGGCAAAGAATTAAATAATTAACTGCATGAGTATGACTAAAATTAAGCAATTTATTAGAGGATTAAGTGACAGCAGCTCCAAGCAGTGTAGAGACAATACTTTCTGTTTGTGTCCCATGCAGTGTTACTTTCAAACAGTGTGATTTGAGGACAGGACCCCTCCCCATGTTTCCACTCCTGTGATGCTAAGCCAGATGAGCCAACGTCCAACCAGTGAGGGTGAACCGAGGATAAGATGCCCTAGTTGCTAGGAGTGATTGACTGCCTCTGTCTCCCCTGGGAGTGTGTATGTGTGTGTGTGTGTGTGTATGAGGAGTGTAAGCTTTATGACATGCAGCATATTTCCCCCTTGAGCTGCAGCAGTCACAGTCCAGTTTCCTGTGATCTGGCAACTGGGTGGCAAATGTATAGCCTCCCTGTTAGCAACAACATATCCACCAGACATGTGTGTGTGTGTGTGGGTGGGAATAACATTATCTCTAGACATTGTTATTTTAATTTCTGTGCACAGTCATGGCACGAAATACATAAAACAGTTACAAAAGTGACAGGGTTTATAAAGTGAAATGGAAAAAAGTGAATCGGGTGATTAATGTTGAACTTTCTCAAAGACATGACAATAAACACTGTCATGAATGATTTTGAAATAATACTAGTCAGACTAACAAGGCACAATGCTTTTACTTTCCAAAGTGTTATGTCTTCATTTTAACTTCCTGCCTCTTCCTATAATCCTTCTGCAGGGACAAAACACTCTGTCCTGTTTTGTGGATTGGAGCTTTACATTTAATTTACATTTTGACATAGTGTGAACAATCTGATCTATTTGCACTGCTTTCAAAAAAGCCTGCTGGCCAGCAATCAGAGGTCCCGACCCCTGTGCTCTTCACTGAAGTCAGTAATTTTGCAACAGAAGCCTTTAATCCATGAGTGTTTTTTTTTTTTTTCTAGCCAGTGGCATCTGTTTGCTTCAGTAGACATTCCACCAAGCAAAGTCACATTCATGCGCTAATCAATTGATCAATATTGCTCCTCTGTTGCATTTACTGCAGGTGAAACGAACCATTTATATTGTAGCTCACTGCTCATATGCACGTTTGTCCTCAAAGGTCCGACAGAAGCACAGTGAGTAATGTCTGTTTGTCTCCCTTATTTAATGGGCGTTTTAGAGATGCAGAACAGGTTCTTCTGTTACAGACAGAGATTATGTGAGCTATGTGTGCCCCTGAGGATGTCAAGAGAGCAGGCTGGAGCAGACAGCCCCCACCTGTTTGCTTTGTGTTGGCCATCTGCTAAAAGGACAAGCTTTACTTACTTAAGAGAAGGAGTATATTGTAAATCAGTTGCTAACAGCCATAAAATAAATGCTATCCAATGGGACAAACAAAAATATACTAACATTTTTATCATTTTGTCCAAGTCAAAACATATTATTTGCTACACTGAGGCAGCGTGACAAAAAAGGCTACCTGAAAGTGAGCAGAAGCTGCACCAGGAGACCAAAACCTGCCACATAGACCATCTTTTATAAGGTATTTAAGCCTCATTCTTCCTTTCATTCTAGGCCTCCCACTGACCACAGTCACACCAGCCCTTAGGTTTTCAAAGAGACCTTAATCATTTTAATATGAAAGCTGCTAAGTACCCCCAATAATCACTTTGATGAAACGGAGGACATTTTAAGCAGCCCCCCCCCCCCCCTGCATGGCAGCTTTTCACCCCTGTCTTTCATCATGCTTTTCATCATTCCAGCTCCAGTGACTAATGCAGGTTCCTGATATGCCATGTAATTTACACCTTTCAGTCTTTCCCAAGTCTGGCTCATTTCATCTCTGCCTTTGGCTTTGTCTACCTTTTTCCAATCAAAGCAATTATTATGGTAAAAAATGGACTAATGCTTTTCAGGTGATTATTAGAGTCTATGTTAATAGAAGCTCAACAAAAATAATGAACAGAATCAATTAATTGTGAATTTGTTCTGTGTATAAAACACCTAGGAAACTCCACTGGGATGCTCATGCACATCTGCTGCAAATTGTTTGCTAACACAGTAAACAGCTGATAGGAGTCTTTATCTTTCGCAGTTGTGTAAGTTCGCTGGTCAAAAATCACTTGATGCAGTTTCTATATTGGTTTCAAATGCTAAAATGCACTGCACATAATACTTTAGATTTTAGCATTAGCTGCTGTCCTGTGAAAAAGCCTAATTTCACCTACTTTTAAAGTTCACTCTGTACCAGCTTGAGCTCTTGCAGAATCTAGGACAAAGTTTGTCTTTATCTGCAGACCATAAATGGAGCAAAAGTGGCAGTGACAAAGTTGAAATATAGGCTGATATTCTCTTGCAAAATACTGGTGTTTTCCTAATGGTTGGCTGAAGACAAAGAGGTCAGTGCGTCACAATTTTCCCACATCTTGATATATAAATCAATCGACCACTGTTCATGAAACCAGATGCAAAGTTCAGTTATTGTTTGCGTTTTTAAGTTGAAGATATGAGTCTAATTGTATTTTGGCTGAACTGTATTTAGGAATATTAAATATAATAATATTTCACAGTGTCCACAGCTTAACTTTGCACGGGAGGGGGAGTAGTAAGCAAAACAAGCTGAGGAGGAAAAGGCCAATCTCCTGCCCTTTGAGTTATATTTAGAAATGGTACAGAGGTGGTGCACATCTCAGCTGATTTAGTTCCAAAAAAAATGATGCATGTGCAGCAACATCCTTGCTACCTCACAAATCCAATCTAATGTAGTGCCACAGTCGCAGTGATAGAAACCAAGTAGTGCAAATGAGTCTTTGTTGACTTATTTATCTCCTCTTGTGTGTTACCTTGGTATCTCTCTCTGCCTTTTGGCAGTTGCACTGCCTTGTGGTTTATTTATACCTCCTCTCATCATTTATTAAAAACTCAGTCAGTGGGGCAGACGAAAGAGCATTAGGGAGTGAAGTTGACAGGCTGCTCGGGAATCATCCTTCCTTCGTGCCAAGTGGGGCTTCTCCTGCCCTCGCGCCTTGCACTGAGCGCCAAAAGCCCAACATGGCAGAAAGACAAAGGGAGGATGGTTGGTACTGCACTGCCAGTAAGTGTCGGTTTTCTAAGAAACACATTTCTCCCTTTTGATGTGATAGGCCTAACCAGTTTTACAAATCTACAATTATTTTTTTACAATGTTTTGTCTCTTTGTGAGTAGTTTGCAGTTACTGGAATCAGATGAGAAGCGCCGAGTATTTTCCAGGCAGACAAACAACTGCATCTGCTCTGGTAAGAATACAAAGAGTATAAAACCTCAGTAGACGTCCCGAAGTCTCCATTAACATCAGTGAACATTTGTTGTGTGTAGCAGTGTCTGTCTTTGTCTCATTTTGAAACAGTTTTTTGTGTATTTTTAAAGCATTTAAGAATTAGTTAACTTCATATCACAAGAATAAGGATGTGATGTAATCACAAAATGTGTCTCTTACTGGACAGTTGTTAATACCATTTTATGTACTTAACCCAAACTTTAACACACCATCTCCATGTCATCTTTAATTATCTAACAAGTGGGAAATATGTTTTCTTTTAGGTGAACTGACCCTTTAATAAGTCATGCATTCTTTTCTTCAACTCCACATTGTCCAAAGAACAGGAAACCAACAAAGCCTAATAAAAATTCTTAAAACTCCCTAACCGTCAATGAGAAAGGACAGACCCTGAGGTAACCTCAGTAAGGAATGTCACACCCGTGCGGGATACTGTGTGAAGGGATGGCAGAAGAACTGGACCACCCAAAGATGCCAACTGTCCTTCTGCAGTTCTGAGCAAAAACTCAGCTGCTCTGCAGCTGTGGACGGGGTAACGGCTGTGTCTATTTAAACACAAGTTTAACCTGGAATTGCATGAGTGTTTAGCAATGCTTAGAACGTTCCTGTTTTGCAATGCAAATGTTTTACTGGGTCAGTAGTACTGGAGGAGCTTGTCGTTCTTGAACAGACACATCATCTTGACTCCTTCAGGTGCTCCAGCTTCATTTTCACAGTCCAAAGCCTTTTGCCTGTTGTGAATATGTTTATCTATTAGAAACATTTGTTACAATATTTAATGCAACATTATTGCGCCCTGTGTATACTACCAAGTATGTGTTGTTTCAAATACTGGTGACTATGAAACGTGATCCAGGAAGTCCAGTTAGACCAACAGATTAATGATTTTATCTGATACCAAAGTATTGCATGCAAGTTTATGTTGCCTTGTTTGTTTTGTCAGTGCCAACTGTAGTGCAGTGGCCTCATTCAAATTAAATAAGGGGGCTTCTCTGTCTAAACACAAGCTTTTTCCTTGTCTGGGCTGTTCAAACCACGCTGGAATAGGCTCCAACCTCCTTTGACCCACTTTGAACAGAAAAGGGATGAATTTAATAAGTGAATTGTTGATATTATTTAGTGATGGCATATTATTGTTTAATAAATATCTAGCTTTGGCAACTTCCAGTAGTTAAATAAAAAAAAAAAAAAAAAGTGGCAGACAGCATTATTTGCTAACTTCAATCCTCCCTCCTGGATGTGACCCATGCAGCGACGTGAATGGGCTGACAGCAACATGATTGCACCAGTTGTCTCAAGAATTGACTCATTTAAAGAGAAAACACGTATAAAAGAAGAAGTAAACAATGCTAAAATTGCACAAAATTTCCACATATAGTAGCTTCCTTTCTGCACACAATCTGGAGAATCACTCTCAAAATATATTTAAGGTCTAAAAAAATTTAATTCATTATGTAATTTAAGCCCTGCAGTCCAGTGACCTTTGCCCAGCCGTGTCCTTTGGACTCCCAAAGCACCTCGCTGTAAACTGCAGACTCGCCATTTAAGGTATTTCTTCCATGTGGTCTTTTACACACTGCTGTTCCTCTGCAGGAGCAATCAGCTGTCATGACTGACAGCGAGATAAGAGGACTGACATAGCACATAGAAAAGAGTCAATGATCTCTTCGCTGAGGTTTTTGCTTCTTGTGTGTCTACATTTGCAGCCATAACCCCAGAGCTAGAAGTTATTTGACCACTGTTAAGAGATAACTTGTATAACATAATCTCTTTTGATTGAGTAGGATATTGAGAGCAGGTGAAAGGCGAGGGGGCAGAAGAGTTCATTAAAATAACTAACCTGGTAATGCAGTAATTCTGGAAACACTCTGTGGAGGAACTGGTGTGGATGCTCTGGTGTCACCTCCCTTTGATCCATGTGAATAAAGAGGCATCAAAGAAGGCAGAGGGTACTCTCTGTTAGTGTCTGTTTGTGTGTGTGTGTGTGAGTGAGAGAGAGAGAGAAAGAGAGCGTAATGAATGGGGAGTGATCTCATTGTGAGGAAATTGTTTGACATACAGTAGTTGTGCAGCCTGATGGATGTGCAGCCCCCTGCTTGAATTGCCACACTAACATTTCAGTGATCAGCAGTTTCTATCATTAACACTAAGGTAGGTTAAGTTGAGTCTTATCTCAAATTGGCAAGGTACTGAATAAAGACATGACTGAGCATAACATGAATGTTAGAGTTGGAGCAAAGACTTTTCCATTTCCTTTTCGGCAATTGAAAGTGATCTCGATGTTATATTTTCCTTCATGATGATAGGTAGTGTGACCAGTCCCTGGGCTGTCATAGACCTGCAGAAAGTCCCATATAAAGACATTTATAGGCAGCTTTACACATTCAAATCGAAGTTAAATCTTCAATAGGTGTCCTGTTGGGCTGAGGTCTGGAGACTTCAAAGGCAATGGCGTACGATTTATTTGGTTTCATTAAGCCTTTGAGCATTTCTTTGTCCCCTCAATAACTGTGGTAACCTTTATTTTGTAAGCTTTTCGTCTGTGGCCACAAGTTCTGAATTGACCAGAGCTGCAGTGTAGTGCGTTGGGACACTGCAGAGCTGTGAATTGCTGCTGAATACACAAATGCATGTGTAATAAACAGTGTTGGGGTTAACACACAAGATTTTTTCTATTCATAGTAATGCAGTAATATAAAGTGATACTTAATTAGTTATTTAATGCAGTAATGTTCTACTGTCTTTAGAAAGTATTTCTGTAATGATAAATCCACAGGGGTTATTGTCATCATAAAAATAATAATAACCAGGTAAAGCTTGGTATAAGATATAAAAGATATATATATCCAGGCAATAAGAAGCCAAAAACACGTAAATAATAATGTGGAAACAGAGTATGTACCTGTAAACACACCTGGTAGTTTCTATGTAATACAACGAATAAGTGCTGTAAAATGCACAGTTCCCTTTTTCTACTTAATGTCATGACAATTTCTGTTCGGTGATGGATGGATGACATGACAGCTCTCCAGAAGTGAAGCCACGTTAAGGCAAGTTGCTGAATAAGTTACGAATTCTAGCCCCTTCCTGTGATAAACCTTTGTAGACAGACATTATCATGCTGATTTAATTAAAGTGGTCATTTTTCATGTGGCAGTAAGATTGTAACCTTAGATGTTACTTTTCTTAAAATTATTAGATAATATATTACTTACTAAATGTAATTGTGACAACAACATGTGGCTTTGAAATAGTTCAGACTGTATAAACATGCAATGCAAAAGCAAAAAAGCCTACAGGATTAAATGTACAGTGTAGGCACCGGTATAGATAACACAGAGCAGGGGTTCGTTATCCTGGACCTTAAGGACCCCTGTTTTCCAACTAACCCTGCACTACCCACGACTGTTTACCTGGATCAGGTGTGTTCAGTCAATTGGAAGCTGGAAGATACCAATTTACTTTGTGTTCCCCAACTCCACCCACATCTAAGATGGAATTTTCCAGCTTTTGACTGACTGAACACACCTGATCCAGCTAATCAGCAGTGAGTATTGCAGGGTTAGTTGGAAAATGTACACGACCACTGCAATTGAGGGATTTTGATTTTCCACTGATTCAGATTTTTTCTGCTTTGCCTTTTTTATTGTAAACTACCTGACTGTACAGGACAACTTTAGCATTCACCACCAAAATGACATACACTCAATTAGAGCGTGACTTTTAAAAACTGTAGGGTGGTGGGTGTTGTTCTGATGGAGTTTGGACTAAACCACTGCTGTCATAGTGAATCATTCACATGAGTTTGATATTGTTTTTTAAAATACATTTTTGGGAAAACAGGAGGAGTCGCTTATGCTTACAGTAAACACATATTGTTCCAATTTCCTTCAGCATACATTACAGACTGATGACTGTTTGTATTGCAGCCTGGTAGACATTTGATCTTTAATAGCTTGCCTACAGTCATACTGCTGCTGACTGGCCAGGTGTCAGAAAATGAGATCACGACATCAGTCGTTGTTGATCTGGTGCCGCCTCCTGCGCTGTAGACTTCTGGTTTCCTTTCCCTGGCCATCTGCCAAGTTACCTAGTAGCAGAGAGGCAAAACAAAACAGATCCCTTTCCCCTCTCCTCAGTTTCTGACTTCTTTGAACTTTCCACGGCATCAGCATAATTGGAATAAAGAGCACACCCAGAAAATGGGAAAAAATGGGAAAACCTTCCCTCGCCCTTGTCGTATTGTTGACTTCTAGCTAATGTTGAGGGCTTGCTTTTGTATTTTCCAGTGTGTGGTTTTACACACTGACATCATGCATTCCTTTTGTAAAAATCACCTCCTGAAGCAGACATGCTTGCTTGTATGTGAGTGTGTGTGATGTAAACCATGTAATTATCTGTTATCGACTCATACTTCGCTGCTTATGAGACACAGGTCTGGTTTTTGGGGATCCAGAGATTCATCATTTGTTAGCTTCACATGATGTAATTCAGATTCTTACGAACCCTCCCTAGCTCACTTTTTCTGTAGAAATTGACCGTGTATCTGTATCAGATTTTCTGGTTTGCTTTCATGCATTTTCTTAGGACATTGTGTTCTGATGTGTCTGTTGTGTTGCTTTGATATCACAGCTGAAATAGCCAGACTAATGCCAGCAATAACTTGGGGAAGATTTAAGGGATAACACTGGGAAAGCTTTCCAGTGCGTCTTCTCTGCCAGAGGGAAAGAGCCATAGAATAACAGGCTTAAGATTAGGGAGGAAATATTTTCTGCTTGCGCTCACTGTTAGTACAGATCACAAGAATTTTTCAGTGGGAAAGAAGTCAAAATATTCCAGGTGGCTGGTGGTGATGGGTAACGGAATAGATTTGCAAAAAAGCCGAGTGGCAGTGCTGCCTTTCCAAAATGAAAGATGATCTTTTGTATCTGAGGGGGAAAAAACAGGGAACTTCCAGCTCTCAGGTCTTTTATAAAAGAGCAAAATAAATACAGAAGTTAGAATTTCTTGTCATTTAACATCATGGCAGGAAAAAGCACAAGTGTAATTATTGAATCACTGAAGCTATGTCATGAATTAAAGTAAAAAAAAAAAAAAACTTGAAACATACTGAAAATATAAACTATACATTTGTATTATAAATACTGAATGTGTTTTTGTCACCAATACAATTGAGCCTTTAGACAACTGGACTGTTGAAATTGTGACTGAAAGTTGCTGTTGCTTTGAAACACACTTAAAACGTTTAAACAAGAAAACTCTTTTGTAACTGAGAGTTTATACAGGAGGAAGAAGGGGCTTCCTAAGTTATGAGAGTTTTTTTCCTCTGGGCTCCGAATATCAGTAGTAAAAGTTTAATGCACTCCGGTACTTGTCAAGATATTTCACTCTGAACTGTAAATGTCAACCATATGCTGGCTCTAAAACAAAAGTCAGAAGGCTTTATCCTCTGGGCACCATGCATATCTAACCTTATATAGGGCAGCCGGGACTCAGTTGGTAGATTGGCTTGTCCACAAGCCATAGGATCAGCAGTTTGATCCTGGTCTCCTATCCACAAAAACAATCTGTTCAGGCGATCAATAAAGTATTTAAACATCAAACAGACGTAGGCATCACGTAGTTGTTAGGATATTTCAGTCTGAGCCAAAGTGATGGACAGACCAACAGACCAACACTGCAAAAAAAATTGCAAACTGTGACCGTGACTGTGTTTTACAACTCAAATAGTGGCAGCTGAGGGAAAATTCCTCTCTGGTCTTTTCAAATCAGAGGGACTTTCCTCAATTGTGTTTTTGAGATATGTACTTCCTATAAACACATTCAGAGTTTGATAATTTAACTCTTTATGTCTCATTTAAGCCTGTTGGAGGATGATTTCTGTTTATTAGCAGTGCATTTATTTACATCATCTCATGGGGGATTTCTGTTGAAGGGCCTGACCCTGCAGCTGGGCCACTTTATGTGATGTGTTGTGCCAGGTGGTAATGAAGTAACTGGAAAACCCTCAAGAAACCCACAAAGGCTCTTGGTAGATCATTGAAGTTGTTAACGTGCATTGTTGTTGACATGTCTGCATGTGTACTCAGATTTACTTATAAAATGTTTTGGTACAGTATCTTAATATTGCGTTGACATCAGGTTGCATGAAATTGCTTTTTGTTATTCAGAGCACATGATGCAAGTGTGATTTTATTTTAAACATAAAGTAAGTATTTCTTCATCCACCAGCATTTTGCCAACAGCGTATGTGGGAGTTGAGTGTGTGTCATTTTACCATGATCATAAGCTAGTTTAAAATAACATACAGAGCTGAAAACCCCCAATTAGAGTGCAAGGCCCTCCTGTCATCGTGCACTAAATCTGTCACACTAATCATAATCTTGTAAATTAGGAGCACTTGTTCTCCTGCCGCCTTTTCCATGACAAGTGTCTGTCTTTGTCACTAGTTCTCCTCTCTTGTATGAAAACTCAAGTCTATTTCACGCCAAACACCTGCAGCAGCATGTTTAGCTTTTTCCACTACAGCCTTCAGCGTATCTGCTTCAATTTTTTTGTGTATTCAGAGGATTTCAAATGAGCCCCCCTATCCATCCCCCACGCTGAGAGTCGCTCCCAGGGCTGATCTGATGTGGACCACATGCAGAGCTTGTGTATGATGGTATTGACTTTACATTCAGTCTGCTTATTCTCCCAGGGCTTCCCTCGGAGAGGTAAAATAGAGTTGGCAACATTCCTTTGCCTCTTGTCAAACCTCGCAGTGAGTTTTAGCATGCAATACAGATTTATGAGCTTGTGTGTTGGGATGTGAATTCGATTGTGCAGCAGTGACAACTGTATACAGATTTGATGGGGGGACAAAAGCGCTAGCAGGTCAGCACGTGAGAGTAAAGACTGGGTCTACTTTATTGTTTCTGTTGTGATTCCCAAACATAATCTCCCTGTGATGTCAACACGCCTGCATGAATGGTGATGTCATCTGAAAGCAAAGGGTCTGGGCTGGCTGAAGAGTGTCGCCACCAGAAGACTGTCTAGGAGCCAAAGCATTAGCATAGAGGCTAGACAGGTCCACTTTCAAACCCAATCACCCTAGCTGTCTCTCTTCTACCGCTGCTTGTTGCTTGGAGCCCCTGTCAGGGCTCAGGCTCAAAATAACTACAAAATAATATTCAAAGAAATGGCTGTATTCCATAAAGATATTTCCCCTGCAGAGCTCATCTCTCTCTGCCTCTCTGTAATTGGGGTGTGACCTAAATATCTGACTGAAGCTGCACTTGAGCGAGTCTGCAGCCTCATTGACCTACATATGTGGAGAACATTGGTAAAGCTTTGCCAAGATCAATACACCACAATGTCTTTTCGCCGAGGTTGCCTTTTTCAATTGAACGCGTTTTGTTGTATGGGTCATAGGAAGCTAATAATTGTGATTGAAATTGTTGGTGCATGCAATTGCAAACAAAGACTGTCTAGGGTTTGTCATCAACCTGTTGGAAAGCTGCACACTCGAGCTGATTATTTTTATTTCTTTTAAAATTTCCTTAAATTTTCATTGTGAGTTTCACATTTGTTCATGCTCGCTGAACCTTTCTTTATTGTCTGTCATGGTCAGCTGCTATTTAAAGGAATGCATTTCAAAATTGCTACAGCAAACCTCTCAAGTTTACTTTTGACCTATTTAGGCTTTCACAATACTTGTTCTCCCACAAAGTGTATCGGTTTTGCTACTGTAGCCGTTGTGTGCTCCAGACCTTTGTGGTTTTTAACACTGTTTGGCATCCTGTCTTCTTATGAGCAGTGCAGAGGAGAATGAAGAGGACTCTGCACAGATTGCATCTCCAAGAAAGTGAGAGATGGTATCTAATGTACCTGCAGATAGCACTGATAGCTGACAACAGAAATGGTCATGGAGTGGCTAATGGGGCGGTTGCATCTATATAGCAGATGTTTAGTAATTTTATTTGCAGTGACTTTTAATGAGGAGCATGCTTATTGTTCTTTATACTGGAAAAGGATGTGGAACTTTTACATAAGGAATGAATTGACATTTAATTTATCTGTACAACAATAGATTGATTGCAAAGCTAAAATAAAAAAAGTATTACCATATTTAATTATGTGGGTAATCCGTGAATGATTTTTTAGATTATATGGTCTCTATATTCAGTCAGTCAGAGAAGTTTTAGCAAAAGTGCCCTAAATATGTTTTGCTTAGTAAAAAGAAGATTTGTATGTGTATTAAATATAGAAATTAATTGTTAAAGAGTTTATCAGCATGACAAAGGTGTCAAATCAAACCAAAGGCAGACAAAGGCTGGTTCCCAAATACATTAGATCTATTCCCTGTGGTTTAGTAATTGATCGTGACAGATCCACCTCCTGTTGATGACAGCCTCTTTCCTACTGTGAGGCCCTCAGTGTGTGGGATTAATTTAGGACTTCCTCCGTGCTCTTCTCCTCAGCCTTGGCAAAAACAATAAAACTGGCTCCAGCCTGATGTTCCTGTGTTCTTACCCCTCCAGGGGCAACCCTGGCTTGGTTTGGTTTAAACACACACTGTAATTAGGAACATCCTCTGGGTCTTGTAATGTCCATGAATCAGGAATTGTTCAGTGAGGAAGAGGACCAGTGCTATTGTGTAAAGTTAGTGATGCTGTAGAAGATGCTGTTGATGTTTGCTTTACAGCATGTGGACTTAGGGTTTCTCAGGTTTTTAGAATCACTGGGTTGTCTTTGCTAGGATTGTTTATCATGGTTGAGAACTAAAGTTCAGGCTAATTAGAGACTTGGCACCTTGTGGCTCTTTAAGTAATGTTTAACTCTGTGTGTGGTGTTAGATCTGACTATAAAGTGCTGATGTAAACACACTGAGAGAAGTGCTGTTGTTGCTGTTTCTTAAGAGCATTACGGTGTTGTTTTAAACATCCGTGCCAGGAAACCGGTGAAAAAATCCAAAAGCAACAAGCCAAATGTTTTTTGTTGGTCATGTTTCTTTAGTTTTTGTTTGTTTTGACAGTGTTAGCACCATTGCTCTGTGTGTGGTAACCCTCTGGAGTCTTCCATAACACTGAGCATGTTTTATTAATATTACTATAACTAATATTGCTATTATTTACGCATAATTCAAAGACAAGCTAATAATACTAGCTAGAAAATGTAGATGTGGAGCTTTTGAACAACGTCTTGCTTGGTGAACCTCATGAAAGAGATTTTTAAAATGGTGAGTTAATTATATTTTTCTAGTGATTTTAGGATTTTACAAGAAAATAATTTGGATTTCAATAATCTTTATGTGTTAAGTTTAGTAAAGTTTTATTTCTTACATACTTGTTTTCTTATGATTTCTGTGTAAATAAACTGTGAAATTATTTTTGTACAGCCTTGAGCTGTTCAATAATAATAAAATCAGTGTTTATCTGATTGATGAATAATAATAATGCGGTTATTCTCAAGATACAGCAAAATTTATGTTGAAACCAAACAACACTATGCATGTGGAGTAAAAAATTAAATTAATAAAATTCAAAAATGAAAACAGAGAAAACCTGTAAAAAATAACAAAAATGAAGCCAATCTCCAAACCGTTAAAGTCAGTTTATCCTTCACCCGTCTGTGTATCAGTGAATGTGTTTGTGTATGTGAATGTGTATCATGAATTTCGTCACCTCCTCAGCTCATGAGAATTAGAACAGACCCTCTACAGACGTCCACCAACAGCTCATAAATTGTCTCTGTGTGGACTTTCTGCACTGCCAGCGCATGTGCCAGAAAAGAAAAGGAGACTTTCCACATCCTGCACATGGTTAATGTTAATTGTCAGTCCTCAACGTTTTTTACTCTTTCAGTCAAATACAGCTAACAAAGGAGTGATCCTTCTTTACCGTTGCTACTGGGCTGCCCTTACGCTTTGGATTGTCCACGTGTGGAAAATGTCTACATGCAGCCCAACTTGAATGAAGTATAGAATAGAAGCACATCTGTAGTGCAAGTGCAGGTCCACTGGGGCAAACATTAAGTATGAATTAGATTTAATGTCCACACGGGAACATCTAAACAACTACATGAAAGTTTTTATAGAGACACTCATAACCCGCAGAGGGTTAAAATGTTTGTTAGCCCGTAATGTTTCCTGTAGTGCCATCACAATTTCGACATTTATAGCACTGAGTTAAATGCTTTCACAACTATTGGATAAATTACCTTAGAATTTGGTTCAAATATTGAAATATTCATATTTTGGACTACCTGCAAAGCCAGTGAGTAGGTTAAAGTTAATTATGGATAAAATGAATGATGATGACTTTTGATTTGAAATGGAAAACAAACTTTGATAAAGTCCAATTTTTAATGAAATGACCCCTTGTTTTTTTCTTCTCCTCCTGTCACCAGTAGTTGCTACAACTAGTAGTCACCTAACAATATAATATAACTAGGCGTCAACCCAAGAGGCTGTTTTTTTAGACGACAGCCTCTTCTTATCTCGGCATTTAGCTCAAAGTATGGGTGTAGCTATGTAGCCTCACACTGCAGGTACTAATACTACTTTATTGATCTCCGTGGGGATGTTCAGGACACTATATCACTATCAATACAATATCGATATCAATGTAGCTGTCAAGCTATGGAGCGAGTTATTTAGTGTCTATGAAATGAGAAGTAGTAAATGAATAAAGAAAAAAATTATGGGTGTTGTTTTATGCCACAACTGAGCACGTGAATGTGTTCAAATTATACGTAGGAGTCGCAGCTATTTTACCTAATTTGCATAAAGTTCCACAGACTTTTTCACTCTATGATCTTCGGCAGCATCTGACTGTCAAATGATTTGTGCATCTTCAGGAAATTCCTCCCATTGATTGGATATGGATCATATAACCCCGGGGAGAAAAATGACACTGTGAACTATGTGAGTGTTTTATGTTTAGTGGTGTGAACTGAAAATGAAGACGTAAAGATGGTTGATGTTGAATCATGAGAGCTCCTGAAGCTTAAATCTATTTATCTTCATTCTGAGATCAATGATTAATTCCTGATTATTTCCCATGTACATCACTCAGTGTCTCTTGTTTTTTCAGTCAGACTTCCTTCTCATCCCGTTTCCTCTGCTCTTATATAACATCTGTCTTACACCGTGAAGCATGATTATTTGCACATTATCTAAGCAGAGAATGATTGTCTTGGGTCTTTCACTGTGAGGAAGTTGCTTTTTCTCTGACCAGCAGCCAGAATTACAGGCAGGAAACTGAGAGCAGAATTGGTGCCAGAGGGTGTGTGTGTTTTGTAGCAAAGGGTGTTTTGTGGAGACAGCAAGTTGGATTGTGGATCCCGTCCCCCGCTCGGCGCCATGAGGCCCACGCACAGGAAGCTTCTCCTGCTAAATACAGCTGACCCCCCTCCTTCTCTCCCTCCCCCCCTCCCTCCATCTACAGGTCTGTACACTGAGAGCTGAAAAGAGAACAGCGAGAGCAGCCTTCTTTTCGCCTCTTCTGCTAATTCACCGTCCCTCCACAGCTGTGAGTTTTAATGATGTCCCCGTTTTGGAGTTTGTTGCAACTCATTGTTTGGAGATCATATATTCCTATGTGTAAATGTCCATGACTGGGATCTGACCCTACTTGAGACCCCTCTGACCCTCTGTTGCAGGGACCCCGTAAAAAGCGAGACATGGTCTGTGTTGACGGAAACTGGATTTTTTACAACCTCCCCCTTTTTTCATGGGTTACCACTGCAGTTACACCCTTTGTTTGCCCTTTCCAGTCCAGAACTAGACTTGCTATTCGGCTTTTAACACACTGATTCAGGTGGTGAAATTAAGTCCTGAGCACATCCCTTTGCCAGCACTTTGGTTAATAACGTTCTTTCTATCCACAGTTGGTTATTTTTCCTGATCTCAAATCCCGAACAGGACAGGAAAGAAGACATAATCTCAGCTGAGTGCTGTCTAACTGGCTGCATGTCAGTCTCCTCTCTTGACTCAGTGAGAACACTGTAACCAGCAATTTGGTGTATGAAAGTTTGGATTTCATCTCAGATGGCTTTGTTGGCCAATTCCATGTATTTGAGGGACGTGTTAGCAGAATGTTCAACCTACATTGCAACAATGATCAGTCTTGTAAATGTCTCCCTAATTTATTGGACAGTTGCTCACCACAAATCTGTTGTCAGACCAGAGCCAGTGAAGCAGTTCCCTATTTATGCAGTGAGACAGAAAGTAATACTGAGGTCTAAGTCACAGGTAGGCATGCAGCATACAGTACTTTCATGCAGCAGATATTTCACGTCTTGCTTATCAACCCTCACCACAGTCATTTGCCAAACGAATTAATTAACGTATTCTGTGCTGAGTTCCAGGTACTTTTATGTACTTGCTTTTATGTTTTTTTTGGTCTTCACAAACCTGTTCATTATCTTACCATCAGTGCACGTTGGAAGCAGGCGTTAAAGGAAATGTTTGGTTTCGGGTTCCCTCAGGCCAATGAGCCAACTACCAACAATTAGGCATGCACCCGTGTGATGCAGAATATGACTTGCACGTGTCAGGGTAGGATGATGTTGGCTGTGTTTTGCAATGCCTTCCGCAGTCAGCGTGAATCCAGCTTAAGTGTTTGTCTGACTTGTTAGCCAGTTGCTCACAATATCTTAAATACATTTGCAGCAGACATGAAGCAGCATTAGCATTCATTTGGAGTCCTGTTTCTGGCCATCTGACCAGCCCTTTTAGCTCTTTTTTCTATATTTACAAACGCCACTTTGTTCAGCAGCTAATAGATACATTTATTTGTCTGCTGTTTGGTGTTGGGAAGGTCATGTTCATTGATATTATATGAGAGCGCTGAGACAAAACAATCGTAGTAAAGTTAAATTCTCTGCTCATTCCTATCAGTTGCTCATTTAACTTTGCATTGTTATTTAAATCAGTGTTGATTAAAGCATATTGATTGTAGTATCTTTAACCAAGGTTACCATCTACAGAAATAATAGAAAGTTAAATTGTTAATGATGTGGCTGTTGGATCATTGAACCAGAAAAATGTTCCACAGCAGTATTTTAATATGTATATGAGTGAGTCAAAATGTAATTTGTAATTGAGTCTTCAAATAGAAGAATCAATCTACAGAAAGCAGGAGACTGTTTCTCTCGTCTTTTATCTTCCTGTACCGAACAGAAATGTACCCAGTAACCTCTGTGGGACATGTAGCTGGCAGATTGTGAGGAGATCAATACGCTCTGCAGGAGGTTGCAAATGCTGGGGATAAGCAGAAATTACTTTACGATGAGATGGGAAAAGATGTTGAAGTGCTGAAGACAGGGATAAGGGAGAGTAGGAAGGAATTTCAGCAATTTCTGAGGATGCCCTAACGTCATCCTACTTATTAATCGGTATGTGCAGAACTAATGATGAAATAAGAAATAAACTGTATGATTCTTAGCTGAAAGACTTGATCAAAGAGATTGTTGTGGGGGATGGATGGAGGGGGGGGGGGGGGGGGGGGGGCAAACAGACTGTCTGGTGGACTCTTGCTGCCGGCTAGTCTCTGTGGCTCGGGAGTTCTGATCTGAGCTCTGGGAGAGCTGGTTTGGACTCAGCCTCAAGTGTCTTGTCTTAATGTGATTAGGGCTCGATGAAGCCTCAGGAGGACACCTTGCCCATGTAACCCTCCCCACTAATCCCTTAGTATGGAACTGAAACTGGTCTCTCTGTCGCAGACAATAACAGGTGATATGGACAGGCTTTTTTCTGTGCTTTGCAGGCTGTCTCATACTAACTAAATTCACAGAATTTAACAATTATTAGGGGCCTTCTTACTTTTATTAAGTGCTATGATGAAATGACAACCAATTTATAGGCTTTAAACAAGCCAAAGTGTGATTGATCAAAAGCGGCTTCAGCTCAGTAACAGGAAGGCGTCTTTGATGATGCCTGAATTTTCCACTGGGCATAGCTGGTAGTGGATTATAATTGACCAGTGGCATAGCAGCGGAGCACTGATAACCAAACAAGGACAGATTGGGCTCAGCTGTTTAAGGTACTCATCTATGTGGGTTTTGCTGCTGTGTATTAATGGAGCTTTGGAGTGCTCCTGAGCTCTGCGGACTCCTTATCCCCATCACTGTTGTGTAAAGAGAGAGAGCCTAATCCTATCTGGCCTGCAAATCCTCCTCTGGGGCCCAGACGATGTGGAAACAGGCAAACCATTGCACAGGCGCCTGACTGGCCCTCTCTTTGTCTTTTGTACACTTAGTTGCACATGCACAGAATCTCTCTCTCTCAAATTCACACACACTCACACAGACACACACACACACACACACACACAAACACACATGCACACTGCTGGATACCTGCCAGTGCCACTGCAGTCACAGGTGAGCACTGTAGTTTACTGCAAACAAAGACAGGGATTGTCAGGATACTTTCCTCATTGCAAACACTTTAGTGGAATGTGTTGCCTTGTGTGTGTGTGTGTGTGTGTGTGTGTGTGTGTGTGTGTGTGTGTGTGTGTATGCACAAGGGACGACTCATGCACTTAGAGGCTATGAATAGAAATATACATCAGCAAAGTCAAGACTGTAAACAACTGAAAAAAGTGAATCATTTCACACTGCTTTTACCAGCACTGAATAAAAAGGTTGAGGTGAATTGAGAATGCGTGTCCTGCTTTCAACTCTCTGGTTGGTGCTTTTTTTACAGTAAGACACTTTTGCCAGTTGATAATAACACTGCGGCCGAGCAAACCTGACCAAATGAAAACAGTGACCTACCCCCGTCTCCTGTTCATGAGCCGGAGAGAACAGTTCTCTAATTGTTGCTTTGCTGCTCTGCTCTCCTTTACCAGCCAGCTACATTATCCCTAAATGACAAACACACAGTGTTATTTCGGGTGATCCACAAAACTGCAGGAGTCAGTAGGACTCTGCATTAAAACACACACAAATGATAGTCTGCCAGGTTTGGTACACAAATCATCCACTAGAAATGAGCAGTGTATATCCAAAGTGTCCTTGTGTTTGGACAAAATTGCCTGTATTTTACAAATAAAACAACAGCAAAAAAAAATCTGTTATGATTGAAAATTGCAGGTTATCATGTGTGACCAGTTCTGTTATGTTTATTTTAGTGTCTTTTATGTTTTTTTTTTAAGACAGCTCATTTATTTTTAACCTGACTAGTTTTTAGCATCATTCAGCTCCACTCTACTGTTTGTCAGTTAATTTTTGTGTTGCTCGATCTACTGGAACAAAGGAAACTCAAAGAGTCAAACCCGATAGCAAAAAGGAAACCTTATTACCTTACCTTAATAAATATACATTAAATATATAGAAGTATAATTCAGAAATGCAAAAGAATCTGAAGACAATCTGAAAGGAAAAGTTCGACATTTTGGAAAATGTATTTATTCTTTTTCTTGCTAGTAGTTGGTTAAAGCTCTCATATCTGTCTATTAAGGAGACATTTAATTTAGCTTAGAACAAAGACTTGAAGCAGGGGAAATAGCTGGCCTGGCAACTTTAGCCTCAACTTGTGCCTTGGTTTATGACTAGGACGGTTCATGTACAACTCCCAATGCAGGGCAATAGTACAACTTATCCCATGGGTGGAATTAATTTCAAAACACAGTGAACATTGGTTGTAATACTTACTAGAAAAGTCTGATGTTAGTGCGAACAAAGGTGTTTCAATATAATTCTACATGAAAGGAAATTATATTTTCTATCCACAATGACAGACTAATCATTAGACAGATTAATCAATAGACACACACACACAAACAATAAATGAATACTGACGCGAGATGGTCAAACAATGAAACATTATGTTGTCCACATTGCTGTATTGCATTAGGTTTACTTAATGATGAGGCCTGTATTTATCCTAATTCTTTTCCTCAAATTTTTTTTTCTGTATCTCAGGGATGAAACAGTTTGTATGGTAGCTAAATATATCATCAACAGACAAAATCATTCCATCACATCTCACTAAATTTGCATTTTTATTAATCCCAAATCACTGCCCTGAATTAGAATTATTCCTCACCGATTAGTGCCCCTCTTTATTCTGCTAATGCTTATACTCTAAGAGTTGATCTATCTCAGCTGTGCAGAGCCCATAAATTGTGGCTAAAGAGGGTATACAAACACGGTAGGCTGGTGGGGTTGGACTCAGGCAATTTAATCCTTTGTCATTATCTTGCTGGCCCTGCCAGCAGACATCTGCTTGTGAATGCAGTTTCAGGGAACACTGGGAAAACCAGCGTTACTTAGGATAGAGGGGAAGAGACACACCCTTGTTCCTTTATGTTGCGTAGATGCACTTCATTAGGGTTTGGGTGTTATTCTAAACAATGGAGAACAGGCCCTGCCCCTGATAGCTTTATCTCTGGGTGGCTAAACAGGTGCCAGAGTCCACTCAGAAGTAGCCCATCCCTGCTTTACCAGAAAAAAATCTAACTTCCTGTATCCTGCCATGGTATAGCTGGCAAGACTGATGAGTTGGTTTAATAAAGGTGAAATGATGACTCATGCTTGAAAACAAGAGCACAAAGAGTGCCAGAGCAGTGAAATGAAACCGATCACATCACGCAGGAAAGTCTTTTGTTTGACAGTACCTGGCGGAGACGTTTGACATTTCAATATGTAACTGATGTCCAATGGTCAATTTGTGAAAGTGGAACAAAATAATCCTGACTACGAGGCGTACTTACAAAAACAAAAAAATGACCAAACAATAACGGCTGAGAAAAAAAAAGAAAAATAGGGAAAGCTGATCCTGTTTGTTTCTTAAAAAGGACCACAAGGCAATGTGGCAAACAGAGGAAAACAGAGTCAGTGGAAAGGATACTAATCTAGACCTAATCCCCTCAGCATCTGCCACTGATGCATTAATCAGATAGAAAGGAAACATGTTATTCTGTAATGCCTCCTCTTATCTGAAGCCACTGTTGCTGAATTTGGACGACTGCACATGGGTCACAACTCTCTTTCTTCTAGAAACAGCAGCAAAAACACTCCTTGTAAACCAGCGTTACCTCTTCAATCTGGATTTCAAAATATTAAGCAAACTGAGAGCATTTAGCACATTGTGTCTATAACACTCTGAATTAGGTGTCCATGCATTAATGGTTTGTAAGGGATTTCAAACAATTTAAATTAGATTATAAAAGATTTACAAGTTTCATATATTATTCTTGTGTCCTCTTAAAAAGCTCTTACTTCATTTACTACGTCTGCTATGCTGCTTCCGCTAGAGGTTATTTGCTTATGCAGGTTGAATTAACACATATTTGCTCATGAGGGTTTAACAGTGCCAAGGCCGCAGATTCCATCAGTATCTTGTTGTTTTCTAATAGCACCTGCAAACACAATCCTGAACTACTGAAGAACGAACTCCAGGAAGCTATAAATAAATAGTTACTCTTTGCTTTTGCTAGTTTAATTAGTTTGAGTATCAGGGCCCCATTAGCACATTGATGTAGAGCCTGCAGCAATATCTCTTCTCAAATACTTGTCATCAGTGGTATCGTAGTCGTTACCATAAATGACCTGATACTACTGCTGATAGATTCATGGCTGATTGCATATGCATATGGATCCATTGTGTGTCTGATGGAGGAGTGTGTTGTTTGCGAGGATTGACAGCACTTGGAGGTGTGATGCCTGGTCACTGATGGGCTCCTAACTCAGCGTTTACTCATCATGAAGCACATGCTGTCACTCCATCTTCCCAAACTCCATCCGTTAGAGGGAGGTTTATAGTGGGCCAATCCCAGCAGGGTGTTCACCTCCAGGGATGAGCTTAGGGTGAAACAGGCCTGAAAACACTGGATACGTGTGTTGCGTACGCTGGTGGAGTGTGATGTCCTGTTAGCACTGAGATGATTAAAGTAGCCACAATGCGCATCAAATCTCAAACACATCATGGGATCTGCTGCCTTAATCTGCCCACAAAGGCTCAGCTTTTCCATGAACACAACAACAAGCTCTCAGACTCCTTCTAAATACGTAAAATGTGTTTACACAGGCTGAGGTCAGCTGCTCGGCACTGATTGGATTCACTTTGAATCTGACTGTTGTTTTCAACGTAGAAACATTTCAGTATTTTCAATGTTGATGGACAGTTAGCTACAACGTGCCTGCCTTTATTTGCATTTTTACGTCGTCACCCACAGTGGTTTGGAGAAAAACTAATCTGCATTGTCATGATAAACACATTGATTATGCAATAAGACATAATTAGTATAATGATTCACTCTGCTGTACATGACAACTGAAGCCTGCGTTCAAAAAGAAAACAAATGGCCCCTTTGGTGTCTGGCTTTTAATGTATTGTCAGAACAATCTTTGCCTATCTAGATTAGTCTCATTAAGATCAGAGATCTGGTTTTTAAAGCAACACAGCAGCAGCACATTTGGCATCAGAAAACAATAAATAGCATTAAAGTATAAATGATACATAGTACAAACAAGAAAAAACAAAGAAAACCTATTTGCATCTCTGATCTTGTGCTTCACTTTATTTGTTTGCATGCAAATGCATAGAAATACACCATACACGAGTTGTATATGTCAGTCCTGCATCCTGTGTCTTTACGTGACATGCAACTTGCTGAAAACCTTCCTCCTGATGCACAAATATAGCTCACTACATGGAGTTTATGTGCTAGATATAGCCATTGACCGCCAGTCTGTTACTAACTCCGGCCTTTCCCTCTGTCTTGCTCATCTCCTTCCTGTCAATGGCTAGTTACTGATATGGCAGTAAATTACAGTGGCTGGGCTGGGATTAGGTATGAGAGGTGTATGTCTGCAAAACAGAGTAGAGGAAGATGTACACACATACCCACACAGATGATTGTCTTTTCGTGTGCCAAACAACTCCGTTTTTACTGCTCCTCCCCCTCCTCTACCTGCAGATTGGACCATCAATCAATCCAATTTCCTCTTCTTACTTTTTATGTTTGCAGAGTCACAGGGTTGAATATAGCACATACAGCACAGAACACATTTGAATGATTAAAAGGAGCCTTTCTGCATCTGTCTAGACAGCAAACAACATGTTACAAAACATGACCATAAATTAAGAGAAAAAAGTTTATTGTCTTTAAAATAAATGAAAGAATCTGTCAATATTGAAGTTTAAATTAGTCTTTTAAGTTTTTTTATATTTAAATTTAAATCACATTCAGATTTTAAAAACAACTGCCATTAAATAACGCCAATCTCCAATTAGAAGTGAAAAATAGTTACTGTATACTGTATACAGTTTTTTCTCCAGTGCATAGTGGGGGTAAGAGGAGCCTGTAGTCTTAATATAGGGGATGACCTCAACAGTGTCCTTTCTTTAGCTCCTACTATAGACAGACTGTGCACACATGGACTTGAGCTCAAGGCAGCTGATGGAAATAGAATTGCTGCAGGGATTTCTTCACCAAATGACCAGGAACACATCGGCTGCATGACTTGTGAGATAATATGTGTATCTCTTGCACGTCTTCGCACTGATATGTAATTTCCCAGGACACTGAGAGTTGTCTTTCAGCTATTTGCTTGCAGGCTTTTAATTAAATCAGATACTGTTTTAAGCACGTCACAAGATCAGGGCAGTTTAATGTCTTAAATATCAGGACTGTGCTGTGTTGTAGGAACAAATTCACTTCATGGCTAAATGCTAAACCAGTTCAAGACTGCTCTCTTGGTGAGGCTCCAAAGTATTTGGCATCCCTTTCTCAGTTCTCTCTGCTGAGCTCTGCCAAAACATTTTTGAAATAATTACGTGTACTTCTGTGAATACGCTTAGAAACCTCCTTCACTGCCATTTCCTCCTTCTCTCTTTCTCTCACGTGCACAAAAAGATGTGCAAGTATTCATTGTGTTTGTGTGTTTGCATGTGCAAGTGTATGCTGTAGAGTCAGCGTGTGGGGTCTTTGTGTCCAGGAGTGAGAGACCTGCTCCAGTGATTAATGGGGTTCCTCTGTGAGGCACCGCAAGGCGCCATACACAATCACTGGGCCAGACCGCAGCCCCGCCAGGCTTGTCCTTCACATGAGGAGAAGAGAAAGGCAGAAAGGAGGGAGGGTGGAGGGAAAAATATTCCCTCGCTGTCCCTTACTCTCTCTTTCTTCCCATCTGCCCATCCATCCTGCTTTTCCCTCCTAAAACAATCTACTTTTACAACTACCCCCACCCTTTTCTCCCTCCTCTCCCTTTTCGTTGGCCCCTGTCCTCTGTTCAACTCAAACTGTGGCATGTCCACATGTACTCCCACACGTGTACATAGACACGATGTGAAGGATATTTTTGAAAAAAAAAAAAAAACACAGCAAAAAGAAAAAGCAGAAGTGCCGTGAGATATAAAGATAAAAGTGAAGTGTCGGCACAACACCAGCCATGAAGCTATGAAAAAAAAACGTGGGTGGAGGGTAAGGAGCCTGCTGTGCATCCCCCCTAGCCTCCCCTTCCCTGCAGTTCGGTATGCAGCCCCTCTTCTCAGTGTTAAACAAGCCTTTTAAATAGGCTTTAACCTGGGCCCACCCTCAATGGAGCCATTGTGGGAACGGATGTGTGGACAGCAGTGCTCGGTAAACACTGCTACTTGTCCCTTTCTCACATTCTGAGTCCATTCTGCACCGGCTAGTCCGGAGGTTGAAGCTGTAGTTGATGTGCATGTGTGTGTTCGGGTCTGTGTGTCAGTGTTTTGGGGGGAAGTTTGTGAGTGTGAGATACAGAGGGAGGAAAGCAGAAATGAACTGAGAGACAAAAAAGAAAGAAAGCAGAAGAGCAATGCCCATTTGTTAGAGAAGTGTGGTAAAGGAAGGAGCTAATTTAAGGGCATTTAAACCATATTAACTCAGTTTTAAAATTCTTATTTAAAACTACACCGAGTCCAATTGACTTCTCAGTCTGCCAGTCAATAAATTGGAATAACTGTCCAGGGGTCCATGACCACTTTTCTTTCCTTGACATCCACCCAGTCATCTTTTTTGTTAACACTAAACGACTATGGACTTATTTAGTTAACCCACACCATTCCAGGGCTGGATTTCTTTATCTTCCCTTTCCCAGGGTCTCTAATTGGGCCTCACTCTCGTTGGCTGGGCACCTGCAGTTGGCCTGCATGTCACTGTAGCCGTGGTAACAGCAGCATGCTGTGATGCGGATTCTCTGAGCCTAAGCGACTCCATGTCCCCCAGCCACCCCCACCTGCTCCTCAACTGCAGTTCACCCCATTACCAGCACAGTATTAGCCTCCATCCCCCCAGGTGAAAAAATGCCACTCTGTGGATGTTATGTGGTGGTTTTGTTTGACAACCAACTACTTGAGAGTCGAGAGATGTGAGAACCGTTTTGATGGACAGAATGTACAAATGACTCAGACAGTATTTACGTGTACATGAACATGAACACAAATAACCAGAATAAGTCAAAGTGGTGCATTCTAAGGATGTGTTGTTCCTGTACATCTAATTATTTGAAGGGTGTTTAAAGACTTTTTTTTTCTGCTCATTGTTTTTTGTTTTAACACATTTTCAGAGCAGCTTAAAGAAAATTAAAGAAAATAGATTTTATGTTTGGACAAAGGTATCCATGCTGTTTCCACCTCTTTCCAGACTTAATGCCACCTAAGCTAAGCATGCTTCTAACTTCATATGTCGATAACATACACGAGAGTAGTGTCAGTCATTGGGAACCTTAACCCACTCTATTTCCCGTTATTCTAACACTAGCATGATTAGGTTGCAATATTTAAGTTGATTTGAGTATCTTTACAATTAAACCGAAAGGTTCAAACTTTCTTATAAACTTAATAGCATGTGCACAGAATCAAAAGTACGAAACCACTTTTTTTTTTTTAAACTGCAGTTAGTACCAAACCCTCAACAAGTGTCTGTTTCGGTGAGAAAGTGTGTGAGCTGCTGACACGTTTTTCACAAAAATTTCTTCTGAAGTCAACACAAACTTTCAGAGGGGCAGACTTTTTCCCAGCACCGCCTGTTTTGTCGCCGCACTATACCGTACACTTTGAAATTGTTACACAGACAATGAGAATGAAAAAAAGGAGGAAGTGCTTAGTTTGTGACGGGAAACACGGTAGAGTGTGGTTTCCTTCTCCTTGTATCAGTGAGAGTGTGACGTGTTGAGGGACTTCCATTACATTCAGGCAAGTCTAACTAAGTCTGTTAGAGAGAAATAGGTCTCCAGTTTCTGTAAACCGTGTCATGGTAGAACTGATAAGTGCACCCGTAACACAGTAAAGTTATGACATTAGGAACAGGGAAGTGATGGATCAGTAATACTAATAACATAGTAATAACATGTTTAAGTAGCTGTGCATTGACAAAAAATCAAATCAAAACTTGCTGAAGGGGGGTGAAATAATGTATATGATTTTGCATCAAATTATAAGTATGTGTGTAATGTCATTGTTATCAGTTTTATATCAGTGTCAGAAGAGCCACTTGCAGCAGAGCACTTCCTGTCCTTCAGATGTCTTTTCTTTGAAAGCACGTGTGCTACATGTAAACATTTCAATGAGGAAGTATTGCAGTCAAAGGAAAATAAGCTGATGAGAGGTTTCGTTTTGATGCCTGGCTCTCAACTGAACTAATACCTCTGTACGCACTCCTACACAACATCTCTTAGAATCGTTACATAGCCATAAAACACGGGTTGCCATATATTGATTTCTGGGCAATGCAGGGGGCCATCAAGAGCTGTAAATTCAGGAAGACACGTGTCCCAACAACACTGATGTCTGGGCACTGACAGTAGTTTCACAGCAATTGAGGAGAGTGCGATGGCAGCGTAGAAGCCTGCAATGATCGTGGCATCTCTGTGATGAAGGGGCCATACTGAAGGCCAATTGCAGGGTCCGGTGTGGAAGTGAGGTTTTAAATCAGTCATGGGAAAAATAGTTCTGGGCATGGGTGAGTGATGTAATTGGATCGGCAATGTGCTTTAAGCAGTCGATCCTTTCACTAACATGTTAGTAACTCGTCGTTAACCCTTTCAACAGCAGATTTACACACCTTTTTTTCCTTTTTTGCTTCCTGTGAATGTATTTTTTGCTAAGTGAGAGATGTTTTGTGATTTCTTCTTTTATCTATTCACGTCACAATGGAAAACACTGCAACAACACATTCAGCCTATTAATATTCTAAGGTGCCAGGACCATCTGTGTCCTCTCAGGGTTTGGAAAATGGAGGAGTACCTGGATTCACACAATATTCCCATATGTTGGAAAATAAGTAGAGACAAAAACATTGTTAAGTTAAGTGTCTTTATGTTTCACAGTTATGACGATTTACTGTTTTTCTTTTAGAATTGCAATTATTTCTATCAATCAATTGAAACATTTGGGCCATAAAATGCAAGAAATATTACATATTCAAATATGTGGCGTGTCATATTAAAATCATTCTGATTTCTTGTTTTGTCGAGAACAACACATATATTAAGATTTAAAAAATAAGAGCACTCAAATATTCACATTTGCAAATTAGGAAGTAGAGTAATTTTGATGATTTTGCCCACAAATGTATAAATTTAAAGTAGTTGCACATTTGACTTTTGCCTTTAAGTTTTTGATCATCTAGGTTTTAGAGACATCTTTACTATTACATGGGATCGTTTAAGACCAAACTATTTAATAGTTAATTGAAAATAAATTGTTTAATTGATTAATTGCTACTTTCATTCCTATTTGTTATTTAATGTACTCCTGACAACTTTTGTGAAGCCATTCTTTTGATAGTTTATTTGACAATCAATAGTGTTGTGTCAAAGGGAGTCTATTGCACATCACTGTGATGAATAAGTCCTAGAACAAACGTCCTGGGATAGACAATCCAGACCGCATTAGTCAGACGGTCCTGTGACGTTGCCAAGTAAACAAAACACAAACTGGCAGTTTTTCTTTCCCCTAAAGCTAAAGACACATAGTACAGAGAACCAGTAAGAGCAACCACACATACTGCACGCAGCGAGGGCAACCCAGGCAGGGTGCTTGTTTGTTAACGAATGAATGGAAGCATTGAAAACTGAGCATTTCTTGTGTCAGTGTAGCAGCAACAAAGGGAAATAGCAAAGGCAAGTTGCTGAGTTTATGAATCGTGCCTGTCTCAGAGCTGAACAACTGGAACTCCCGAATAGAACTTAAGCATCCAAGGCAGACGATCCTGGAAGGTAAAATGGTTACAAAAGCAAACAAATGATGCGAACAATGTACTGTACATGAGAAAAGGCAGGAAAAGGGACTTCAGATGCACTTAGATAGAGTGATTGTCCTCGGTCATCCTCAGTGGTGGAGGAAAAGAGAAAACAAGAATGAGTGACCTCTCCCGCAGTGGCCAGCTGATGATGTCACATCACTACACACAGTCTCCGGTCTCCAAGAAAAAGAGCTCCTCTTTGGCTGACCGGCTTTGATAAGTGTAGCGTGGTTTTTCAATTTCTCTCCTAATACTGGATGAATCCCTGTGCCTAACTGAGCCTGTCTCTTGTTTTCTCTGTCTCTAACTTGTGTCAAAGCAACAATTATTCTGAGTCTAGACGTCCTGTTATTCTCTTACAATATGGGATGATTTAATGAAGTGTATTAGCAGTAGAAAACAATGAGGTGTAAAGCATCACTGAGGTGTTTTCTGCTTAGGTTTTAGGCTTATTAAAGACACTGCTCGACATTCAAGAGATTAACCTCATAATGCTTTCCTTGGCTAAGTCTATTTCCTCAAGTGCCCCTTTATTCCTCAAATCTCATCCCCCGTAGCTCTGCCGCATGTTTTCTTAGTGGCCTGAACTCTGCATTGCACTGGTTGCCCTCTGCAGTGAAACACAATGCCATGCGCCTCTATCACAGTCATGTCTGGGGCTACAGGTGACCAGCTGTCTGCCTGTGTTCCTCTCCTCTGGGACAGCTGGAGCCATCAATCATGTCCCTCCGAGCCCCGTTGCGTCCGTCTGCCCCGGCTGACCACCACCACAATAACAAAAACACCACTAGGCTGGCTCATCTGGTCTGTTGCTCCTCCAGGGGACACTTTCTGACATCTACTATCCAGAATGTTGTTATGAATTTATACTTTGCTTATTTCCAGGCTTTGTAGATGATCTACATAAATATCTTAGCTGACATTCTCCTGCTGCAAATGCATTTTTGGATCATGTCTATTTATTGATGGAGTTGGCATTTCACTCTGCAGCCTCAGTATTCACATTACTGTAGAAGTAGTTTTATGATGCCTCTGATGGCCATAAATTGATACATTGTTGAGCCCACTCCACGCAGCGCGTGCAGTCACAGGCCTTTCTCCCTCTGCAGATGGAAAGCATTGAAGCCCATTATTCTGCTCTTGGAGGGGCGTCTTCCACCGTGAACTCTTTGGCACACTTTTAAAGAGAGTGGCCTTAATGTATTCAGGCCTGATTCACAGTGGCTTTGGCACTAGTGCTACCATCCCCCCATCTCACACACACACACACACACACACACACACACACACACACACACACACACACACACACACACACACACACACACACACACACACACACACACAGCTCTTTTTCTTAGAAGAGAGGGTAAACATGTGTGAGTCGAACTTTTCCCTTGAACTTTTTCCTTGTTTATCAAAAAGGGAATTGATGGGCCTGACAGGGGACTTCAAAGTGCAACATAAAAAGCATGAGTTCCACCACCAAGACATTTCCTGTTTATCTCAAGAAAACTTCATGAAGGACACTTCACCAAAAACCCAAGGCTAGAGCTCACAGCAGGTTTCAGGCTACCCTGATTTGATTGTTACGTAACATTTCTGTTGAAACAACGTTGTAGAAGCTTTGTCGGTCATCTGATGTTTGCCAATGCTGCTACTATAATTAAGCTTTACACTGAACCAAACCACAGAAGTGGCAAGGCGCAAAAGAATGTCTCCAGACTCTCTGGGGCTTGTCAAACAGAGGGCTACTTGTTAATGTTGGTGAAATGTAGTTTTTTTGTGAAGAGAGCAAAATTACTCAGTAATGGTTGTGACTCCTGCTGCCGCTCATGTGACTGTCTGTTTCTTCCTCTGGGCTGTGGAACGTTCATTGTTGTGTCTTAAAAAAGTTGTAGGGCGACAGGGAAGCTTTTGGGTGGAGTCTGTCTGGACACACAAACTTTCAGGCTCGCACTGGCGCATTACTGCGTCACACACCCTCACCTACGCTATTACACACCTTGGACGCATGCAAACAACAAACAACAAAACCCCAGACAGTGTCATTATTAAAACACGTGTTATCTGTGCAGAGACAGGAATTAAGATTCACAATGCACATGGCACTACTGAAGGTTTATTTAATTAATTGCTTACTTATTCATTTACTTTACTTTATTTGGTTGCCTCAACCCATCTTAAAGCTGAGAGTTTGTGAGCAGTTTAGCACGTGAGATTTTTTTGTTCTTCTTAGACAGTTTCTGACAGGGTTTCATGTATGTGAAGTGTCCAGTATTTCAAATTTCAACTCAAATTTTTTTTCACACTTTTCTTCCCTTTTGATTAATTTTATCGACTGTTCTACAACTCGTTCCACTTCTTCAATGCTTTCTAGATAAAAAACTTTATATTTCCTGCAGGCCTACTACAATTGTGATTATGTAACAGCTCATGATTAAATGTGTTATTTACATGAATTTTGCACTTTTACCGGGGCAGCAAAGAAAACCTATAGAAAAGATTTACTTTCAGTGTTTTTTTAAAAATCATTTACAAAGCTTTTATGTTTGTCTTACATGACTTTATTTTCATGTGTACATTCAAACACACTTCTGTAACATAAAGAACTACTGCAGAATAAAATAAATCCAGTATCTTAGTTAGTCAGGAGCTTTTGTCACAATTGAACCCTGACTTTGACACTTGAGTTTGAAAATAGTTGCATTGCCTGCAACAATTTCTGTTATATCACATGTTCATTATTCCATCATTGCTGAATGTTATTTTAATTATTTTAACATTATGGTACATTATATGTAATTTCATCATGTATCACTGTAAGCTTGGTTAACCAAGGGCCCAGTAGAGCAGTAATGGGATTAATTCTGCAGTCGTTCAGCGTGATGGGCTTGTTTTGCCTCTAAGGGCGACGCCCCTAAACGGGGCCCCTTAGGCTCAACAGGCTAGTGAGAAAAGGGCCCTCCATTAGCAGGAGACAATTATCAGAGCTATGTACACAGCTTTAGGAGACCTCTCCCCAAATATGTGAGTCAAGCACCTGTGTTGACACTGGCAGAACACTTTGCTTCGGTGTTCAGGTCCAGCTGTGAGTGAAAGCAAAGCATCTGAGTGAACTCGCTGTGGGCAGCGATAGTTTAAATACCTGAGAGGCGTTCAATGGCGGAGGGAAGGGTGTGTGTGATACTGCTGTTGCTGAAGGATTCCATCAGCGACTGTGAGCAAACACTGTGGAATTTCAAACACTGAAGTGTGGGTAGGGTCAGAGTATATTGAAGATAATGAGTCTTCAATAACCCCCACCTCAAAATAAAACCTCAAATTTGTTTTTATTATTTGCATTTTTCAGTTACTGCTACTTTTATCTGCATGGTAAAGTTCCTTTGGAGATTAAGGAGGGGTGGACCTAGAACTTCTTATTAGGGTGAAATAGCTAAAAAATTTTATTGGGATGAAATATATGAGACCACCATAAATGTACATAATAATGAAATTGTATCTTTTTATTATGATAGGGATTTATTGCAGTTTCAGGTTTGGTCAGTTCTCCTTTTGTTTAAAGTTACAGCAGGTTTCTACGACCTTGTCACTGTGGAACATGTTCTGGCCAGTGTCCCACAGGCCATCCCTCTGGCCCTGTCTCTCAGATCAACAGCTACATAGAAACCAGACTAACCTCTTAATAAAAGAACTGTCTGAAACCACTCTCTAATTTCCAACGTATTTGAATTGCACACTGCCTAATTGCACAATTGGTTTCAGCAAATTTTCTTCTGAGTCCTTGATGGTTACTGGCAGCTACATAGTATAGCACATAACCCCCTCAAAAACCGAATTAATGTCATTCTTCCATTTTTTGCTTTGGCACTGATTAAGCAAATTAAAAAAAAAATGTTAATGTTCATGTGCTAGAAGTGATTTTGAACCCAACCATGTTAGGTTCCCCCCAAACAGCTGGTGTACAGACTAATACTTCACACATAGTATCAAATGATCAATCAATTTCAAATAGTAAATATAAAAAAGCTTACACTCATCTGCAGTGTGTAGATTTAATTCCTGTAAAACCTCTTAAAAAATATTCTATATGTAATATAGAATATATTTTGGGGGTTTTCACTAACCTCCTATCTTACTTTTCTTTAGTGTGAATCAAACAGCAAGTGCTTCTGGGACTGAGCCAACACCAGTGTAGTGAGTCAAGTTAAGGCTTTTCTATTTTGTTGACAGAAAACCATTCAAGGCAGCCGGTTACATATCAGCTGAGTCGAAGGGCTGTAAGAGTGTTATGACAGTGTGTTATGGTAAACTCTGTTGTTTCCTCTGAAACTGTACTTCACTTTTGTGTTCCATGAAAAAAACAGGTGAGTCATAAATTCATACAGCCTAGTCAGTGTTTTTCTTTAACTGGAAACAAGCAACACCACAGAGCATTACAGCACCACCCACGTCACTGCTAGGCATGATGTTATCTGTCTACTTCTCAACAATAAACCGATTAATAGGAGAAAGTAGGGACCCTCAAAGGTGGTTTATGGGGGGTTCCCCAGTAACGTAAAAAACAATAAAAACGGAATTTCAGAGAACTATCTATCTATCTATCTATCTATCTATCTATCTATCTATCTATCTATCTATCTATCTATCTATCTATCTATCTATCTATCTATCTATCTATCTATCTATCTATCTATCTATCTATCTATCATTTATCTACGCTATGTAATGCTGCAGCATACACAGCAATGATATCCTAATCTCTAGTATTATTATTATTATTACTATTATTAATAATAATAATTATTAATGTTATTATTATCATGACTTCCGTTTTCCGTACGTGTTTGTCGCCTACCTACTTCCAGTTACAAACACGGTTCAAACTTTAAAACGTTCAGCTCATTAATATCTTTTAAACTTTTTGAAATATTTTTATACTTTAAAAATTATTGCTTTGCCTAATCACTATCTAAGGATTTCGTTTCAGCTATTTCAGCAAAAAACAGTACTGCTTTTTTCAGCTTTGCTGGTTCTTAACATTATTATTATTATTATTATTATTATTATTATTATTATTATTATTATTATTATTATTATTATTATTATTATTATTATTATTATTATTATTATTATTATTATGTGACCATATGTCTTTTCCCATGCAGGTAGTAACATTGGTGGACAGGCAGGAAGCGGCGTGGGCAGCCTCCCTGTGTCACCGCCTGCGTCAGACCAGACGCCAGGAGGGAGTTTTCCACTGACGAAAAAGGCTGCGCTTCTCGGCAGTTTGCTACAGACAAGGGAAGCGCTTCAGCTGGTACGGAGCCCCGTACGGCAGCGAGAGCCACAGACAATAGCACCGAGAGCTGTGTGTATGCGGGGATAAGCGCTGTATTTATTTGTGCCATTTGGATTTTGGATTACTTCCCCGTTACCCCATCGGCTGTTTATCCGACGCTATTTTGTGCCTCATGGTGATCGGATACTTGAATTTGTGGTGAGTACAAACAGATTCTGGACTTCGCTGTTGGCTTATTGAACACCGTAATTTGTGCTTAACCTCAGCAGCAAAGGAGGAGGAGGAGGAGGTGGGATAGTTTGAATGTTCTTTACTATGTGTAGGAGTCATTTAAATACACTATTTGTGCGGCTGTGTGAGAAAGTGTTGCCACTGATGAATCTTTGCGGCGTGTTGGCTGAATTTCTCTTGAAAACACATTTTTTGCATTTAGTCGTGTCAGTTTAACTTGACGCTTTAAATACTGACACGACTGGCTGCTTCTTACAGTGAGTTTCAACTCATTGGTTTCGAGGCCAGTTTACGCACAGGTGCCCTCAGTCCGATAGTGGCACAGACATAAAAATAATGTTTATTTAGGCGAGATTTCAACAATCCGCTGCATTCACTTAGCCCATTGATTTATTGGCTACATCGATCACTGGTTGTTCCGGTTTGCGGGAACTTCACAGCTCGTTGTACTTTACATTACAGCATGTTTTCGGCTGAGTATTCGGTTTAGCCGAACTGTTAATGAGGTCGGCTTTGTGTGTTCTGCCCGTGTGGAGTTGTTCACCTCGGCGGTGCTGGTGCGCCTCTTGTAACTAGAGCGACTCCTGAAGGCGCTACGCTGGAGCGCACAGCTTACAGGGCGGCCGTCATTAGAATTAGCATTAATTGAGGAATGGTCAGGTCAGCGGGGAAAGAACATGGGCAGGACTAAGATGTGCGCCGGGACAGATTTAACGATTGATTTTTGAGTTATGATTACATTTTTTTTTCTTTTTATCCAGTCCTGCAGTTTAGGCTGTGAGCCAGGTGCGGATGCGGAATGTGGAGCTTTTTTCATTGTTTGAATAATTTTCCCTGGCTGCATATGGATATTTCCTTGTCATGGGCTAATCAATCACTGTGACGCATCGAGCCAGTTTTGTGTCGATGTGGTTTCCAGCCAAGGCATCTTTATTTCCATCATTAGGATTATTATCAATAAAAAGCTGATATTAATATGTATGGCAGATGTGATTCTGTGCAGTCTGATTGTCTTGTTTTGTAGAGCCAGACTATATCTGCTTTTGATAAAGCGACTGAATCAATTTAATCGTCTCTAGCGCGACCTCACCCGGATCATTTTTGGAATTAGTCTACACAGAGCTGAATGATCCTTTGTTTACTCAAAAGACATTTTGCTCTTGATGCTGTGCATTTTACATGGCACGCATTTACTACTAGGTTACATTTCCCTTTCTGTCCACTTGCACACCGTCATTTCTTACTGAAAATAATGACTAACCGCTTGGTTGCCCTTTCTTGAGAACTAACTCAAGGCTTTCAAGCTCGGTGCACTGTTTGGAGGAACTTCATTAATGACAAATACCATCCATACCTCCTGACTTCCTCCTCTGTCATATAATGCTGTACTCTGCTAACCTTGTGGTGCCTGCAGCTGTCAGAACCAGCACAGATAATGTGGATGGCTACTTCCTGTGCACTGCAGTGCATGTTTCACAACCTCAGGAAGCTTATACACTGGTCTACTATCTGTCTCCCCAGCTGGGAGACGAGGTATCAGCAGCAGTGCTGGGTTCAGACAAGGTTGCCTGCGCCTGCTTCATTTTGGTCACGCAGGTTGGCCCCACGCTTTTGTGCTTAGAGACGGAGAGAGAGGAGTGAGGTTTGTGGGGGGGGGGGGGGGGGGGGGGGTGGAGGGAGTCTGCTGATGGTCTCCCACACAGCAGTGGAGAGCTCCCATCTGCTTTGTCCTCTCCCAGCATTCCATACTGCAAGTGTCCCAGACTGGAGCATGACCCTTGAACCCACCTCTTCCCTTCCTCCACACATGAAGCGAAAACCGCATGTTTGCCACTAGTGGACTGTTAAATGCAAAGTTCCTCTTGAGTTTCTCAGCATTGCTGTTTCTAGCACTCAGCACAGCTTTTGATCCATGCAAATCTGTCCGAGGACAAAAGCACAGCTGCTTTTATCTTTTATTCAGCATAGAATTAGAGAGAGAATTCAGCAGGAAATTGTATTTATTTATTTTACAACTTTATAGTCACAGTAACAGTGCACAGTCTGACTCCTGCAGCCATCACCTGTTCATTCAAGTTTGGCCTGCATAACAGATTAATGACAGTGGAGGGCATGTGAGTTCCACGTGCAAGCTAATACCCTGTCAGGTGTGGCTAGGAAAAGTAGCTTGTTGAGCTGCCTTGTGAGTAGGACTTTCCAGTGGTTAGCAGTAGAAACACATCTGGATCAGATAGAGCTTGTGTTCTTCTCCCACTATTACAGAAAGAGTGGTGTTGTCAGAGTAAAATTCCTGTGGCTTGGAGACATGACATTATTTATTTGTTTTGTAGAATCCTCCCTCCTCCTTCCCACTACCTCTCCTTTTTGGAATCGGCGTGTGCAAGGGTCAAAGCAGAGGAACAGAATGTTTCTGTGGCACAGTCACGGCGAGTTTAGGGCTTCAGTGAGAACAACAGGCTCCAGAAGGAGAAAACAGAAGCGCTCCCCGCTTTGTTCCAGCAGGTGGAGCGCTTTGGAATAACAGCTGAGTTTAAGAAATGAGCCAGTGTTTTCCCCTGCTGTGCATGAGCTGGAATCTAGCCTGCCATCACTGGCACAGCTCTGATCAATTACCTCCGTCTTCTCAGTGACAGAGCGGGAAGTGAAAGGTGCAATACCTTGAAGCCCTGGGTGACGGCCGGCCCAGACATGCTTGCACACATGCAGAAGGACTCCCAGGCTCATCATTATCACATTTTATGAGCACTCAACTCAGCTCAGTCATTCAGACACTGCACAGTTGTCAGCGTGCCATGTAAAGGCTCTCAGCTGGAGATTAGTGCAACTTGTCGCACCCACCCACACTGTTATCAGCTGCAAGGGGGCTGGACAGACAGTGCAAGGGGGCAAAGTCTACTGTGACTTGTCCTGTTGGGCCGTTGATGTCTCTGCATGTGCAGGAATGTGTATATTTAGATTTTTCTGGACACATGGAATGATTGTGATTTTTTTTTTTATTTTTATTTTCTGTGTTCTTGGTGAAAACTTCCATCAGCCTAGGAAGAACAGCGCAGAAGGTAGGGATTGTTCCAAAAAAGTGAAGAACGTAAGAAATGTTATAGCTTTACGTATTTAGTTGCATCTGATTTTGTAAAAGGTTCTTGATAAGAGGTGGATTGCACCTAACTTTGTTAGCATCCTGTTTCATAATTAGGACATGAGTTGGTTGCAGATAAAATAGAAATGAAGTGATATTAATAGCCTGTAGCTGCATGTATCACGATAATCTTATTCGACTGACATAGTTATGCATCTGACTTGTGCTGTGTAGTGCTTGTGGTGACAAATCTCCTCGCTAGAGATTTATCTTCCCAACTCTGTGACAACCGGCTGGGGAGCACCTCAGCGGATACATCCTTTATCTGCTCCCTGTGTGTGGCTGATGGAATGACAGTGATGCATAATTTAGTGCTCGTTGAAAACATGCTGTGCTCCTTCTCTGGCTCGCCTGTCCGATCACATCCATTCTCCATTTAGAGCAGACATTCACAGACACTGCTTTCTTAAGGAGCCAGTGCTCAATTCTCCTCTTTTATCTTTTTTTTTTTCCCTCCGCTCCACCCTTTTGCAAATGAGTCATTGCACGATTGTTGTCTTTCTACCCTTAGTCCCTTGTTCCATTCGCTCTCCCTGCTCTCTTGGCCTTCTTCTTTGGGTGCAGCGGCTGAGCAGGCTGAGAAGCTCCAGATTGACTACAAGCCATCCCCTTGCCAGGATTAACCTCTTGCCATTGTTTCTGCCCGTTGAACAGGATTAACAAATCAATGTGTCAGGTAGACTGCAGTCAAGAGACAATGACCCAGTTCTGACACCACTGCCCCCCACCTCTCCCCCTCTCCTCCCTCTTCTGCCTCACTGCAGCTTTTAATTAAAAAGACTTTGCTTAGCTGGCGCTATGCACTCCCTTGAGGATGCATGAGAGCTTTGTTTCCATTTTTTAAAAGTGAATCAGGGGCAGGAGTGATGGCAGAAATATTAGGTGAACCCATGTGTGCTCCTGTTTTCTCACACAGAGATATGCTTGCTGTGGTGTGGCATTTAGAACACGTGTTGTCGGATAAATGAATATACAGTAAGCAACAGATGCTGCATCCAGGTGCTTCCAAATAGGCAAATCCAAAGATGGTATTAGCTGTGGAAAGCATTTGGAGATTATTTCTTGGTCGAGTAAATTGATGGGTAGGAGTTAAAATGACAATTAAGGTGGTGCTTTTCTTTCTGGTTCAGTAATGAACAACACACTGGAGCCCAGAGGTGGTCACAGTGTGGAGGATGCACGTGGATGCCTTTTCTTTTGTTACTGAGACAATATGAGTAGCTCGACCTATTGCAAGGTGATTCATTCATCATACATGCACTGGGGACAACACTGTCTAACTGCAGCAGTAACCGTAACCCCCTATACAACCCCCTCTACCTACACAAAGGTGCCAGCCTCTTGCCCTTGACTCTGATTTCTCCTTTATCCTTGTCAAACAGAGGGCTAGTTTTGCATAATTGCTCCGGGTAGCACGCTGAAAATGACCCTGCATACCTGCTTAATCTTTTTTTTTCTCTCTTCTTTGACTGCTGACACTTGCATAACAACCTGATAAGAGAAACCAGCCATGCTGATCACACGTTTAAAGTTCTGCTAAAGTCACTGGAAGAGCCTTTGGCACATTCTGTGCTAAGGTTTGGAATTGAAAATTTAGTCTTTGGGCAGGGAAATTTGGTGTCTGTGTCTATTGGTTGACATGGTTAAAAATTAATTTTATCTTGGTGTAATGTGCGTTTAAAGTTTCCTCCTGTGCAATTCTCCAAAACTCTATGAACAGAAAACTGAGCTTCTGCTCCTTTTTGTATAAAGATTGTCGATATTTCCTAGCAATTATTTGAAAAAATAACAAATAACAAATGTTTGTAAGTGCATGAATTTCATGCTCAATCTGCAGCAGCTGTAAGAGATTTGGCCACGAGTCTGCAGACAGTAAACAGTGTGATGGTAAAATGATCCCTTTATGACCGTAAGTAAAAACCTCCTTTTCCATTCCACATTATCGAAGGGAGTGTCTGCGCTGGAATAGAGCCAGTCATGGTTTCCTCCCTCCACCCCTCTGTCCCTCCCTTAGTTAGCAGGATCACAGTCAGGAAGCAGACTGTGATGATGACCTGTCTTGTCTAGCGGTTGCCTGGCACTTCCCAGAAGTTGGAAAGAAGATGTCTGTTTGTCAGACCTGCGCGACGCAATCATGTCCTATAACCATAAAACGCACGAGCAGTAAACCTTCCTTCTCATTGAGCATGTTATATTTTCATGTCAGAGGTTTCTGCTCTTTTTCCTGGAACCAGCTAAGGAGACAGAGGGTCGATTTGGTTGAGCTACAAGAGAATTATTCATTGAATAAAATGAGATTTAAAGATATCAACAAGGCTTTAAAATGAAAGAGGGTTTGCAGACGGTGGCTTTGAATACTAGAGCCTAAATGTCATTACCTCTGACAGAAAGATTTTCCCTGTCTCTGTCTCTCTGGCTGTCTGTCTTTCTGTCTCAAAGGATTGATTGTTTTTATTGCTGAACCAGCAGCCTCTGACACAGGAGATCTGAAAGAATGTACTCAGGAGTTGCATAACAAAACCTCATCACTATGCATAGCTGTACTTATTTACTATGAGGGTCATGCGAAGCAATTAAACTGGACTTACGGCAAATTGTCCAGGCTGTAGCCTGCATGTTTGATAGTGATGGCTGCCTGAAGGGAATGATTGAGATCAAATGTCTATGACTAGATGTGGCCACCTCTCAGCTTTGTCCTTTATCTAATAAACGCATTTGCTGAGTTGATGGGATTTGGTAGAGGGTGAAGGGTCCAGTAATTGTTGACTTATGTGAATAGGTCTGATTGATTGCTTCCTGTGCTGTGAATAACTCCCAGTCTCAGCAGAGAGTGGCACGAGATAGGGATGCTTGCGGTTTCACATGGCCAAACGCAGCGCTCGCTTTTACCAACATCACTGTAAAAAGCCTGTGAGTGTCAGTGTGTGTGAGCCTGCATGCAACTTAGAGATGATTCATTTCATGTATATTTATTTTGCTCATAAGATACAGTCGGCATCCTTAGTGATCAAAGCTGTTAAAACAAGCATTCATAATTTGCTTTTAACCCCCCCCCTCTGCTCCTCTTTGTAGATTGTTCACACTAACGCCATGAGTGGGCTTCTCAAGAGGAAGTTTGAGGAGGTGGATGAGGACCCATGCTACTCCTCACCGTCACCCTCGTCCCTCTCCTCTGCCTGCTCAGGCTGGGACTCGGAGGGGGAGAGCTGCTACTCGGACACCCTGGATTCTACTCCCAGCAACCCCAGCTCCCCAGCAACAAATTTCATCAGTGAGTGTCCTTTTTCAGAGGCCATAAATCATGGAAAGAGCTGGTGTTACATGCTTTTTTTAAAATATGCTTTATTGCCTTGTCTTTATGATTTCTCAGAGGCCCTGATGGTAAACCCTTAAAAATGGGGGAGAGGTTAAGGAATGTAGGCAGCTGGCAGCCAATGGAACACTTCACAGAAATAATTTCAGACTTCTGCTATGAATACCCCTTTTGATTTTTATGCCCTAAAGCTGCAAAATGGCTAATCACATTATACTGTGGCTGCTCACCTTAGCGCCGTCTTCCCAGGGCCTTGCAGAGATAGACAGAACTTCACCTTTCCTTGAGACTTGCGGGTCAAGCTGTTTCAGGGTGTCTCTGTCTGGACCTCAGTGCCCCTGCTGGCCTTTAGAGAACCGGTCAGGTTGGAGAGGGATTGTAGTGTAGGGGAGACCAGCAAACAGTTGTGAGGTTTCCAAGACGGTAGGGACGGGAGCCAGAAAGAGAAGCATGGCAGGTTGCCAAGGCTGGGAACACATAGAGCCTTGTCTGAAGCCTGGGCTTGCACCCAGCACAGGTGCTGAAAGAGGCTTGGTAAAGGGATAAAAAAAAAATAAGAGGGTATGGGATAGGACAATCAAGCAAAGACGGCATGCAGACACATCTAGAAAAACAGATTGGGTAGGCTATTATAATCTTGTTTGTTTTGGCGAGAAAGTTGTTTGCCACTTTTGAAGTGAAGTGGGTGAAACAGCCAGGAAAGCTCTCCTGTTTTGAGGCAGTGAAGAAGGGGTCATTTGTCTCCTGTGGGTGTCATAAGCCTGACTGGATTTGATGGATGTGAAGCTGAACCTGGCAGTTTGTTTTATCTCTATTACCCCTAGCGGCAGATTAGGCGACATAGTAAGGCTATTGTTCCTGCTACCTGTGTTGAGCTGCATCCAGGTGGGTTTCTTTTTTCTGCTCTGAGTTTTAATTACAACACCAAGCACACAGACTTTCTCGTCTGGCTTCTGTTACCTTCGAGTGCAGTTGTTCAGGGTGTGTCACAAAAAAAGCTCATTGGACGAGAAGATGGGAATATACGAGGAGTTTCCTACCACATCATAAAAGTAATGCCCAACACATGTGCAGCATTATCATCCTTTTCTGTTCACACGTGCACACAAAACGAAGAAGAAAAACATCAGCTCTGGCAGCTTAAGCAGAGGAAAAAGTTGGTTGTCTTTAAGCTGGGCTCGAAAGTTGCATTTAATGTTCCTCCAATGAGGAAGTGGAATTTATAATAAACCTTAAATAATTGTTGGACTTGATCCCACATATGGTTCTACTTTGATTTCCTTATGGTTTTATTGAATTAGTCTGGTTATAGAAAGACTCCTCGTTGCTGAGGGTTATAAATGTTTCTAACAGAGAAAGGACCTTTGACTCCTGTCAGTTTCTGGGCCATTTGCGGGGATTGTCAACTTGCATAGAGGCCAGGGTGGGCCATTTTTATTCCTGCCCTGAGAGCTACACTTCCAACCTACACCCCATCCGGAAGCCTCAAGCATTTGCTCACTGGTTTGTGACCCTGCCAGTTCTGCTTCCTCCACTGTGTTGGCCACCAAGGGGAAATTCCTGTGCTGGGTGTTTTTTGCCGTGTAGTAGGGCAAGAAACAAAACTGAATGGTTTGTTGGTGATTCAGGTTTCACTTTACAGGATGTCAGTGTGCTGGGACTCCCGTGTCTTTTAATTGTGTACATGATAAGGCTTGGTTAAAGGGTGTCCTTTTACAGTCTGTTCTGTAGCATGTGCATGCATATCTAGAATTTAAATGGTGGGATATTGTGCCATCTAGTGACATTTAATAGCATTTGTCGCATCTTGGAAAAATACCCAAATTTCATTCAGTTTAAAAAGCTCCTATTTGAACAAGATGTATTCTAAATTTATGACTTCTTTATCCACAGCAACATCTATTCTTAAGAAAGCCAAGAGACCACGGCGGGGCAATGTGACCTTCGACCAGGTGACAGTATTCTTCTTCCCACGGTGCCAGGGCTTCACCAGTGTTCCCAGCAGGGGAGGATGCACTCTGGGTATGATGCAGCGCCACAGTGCCCTGCGTACATATACAATTGCTGAGTTTGCTGTGGAGCAGCAGCTCCTGCGCCGAGAAAAACTCCTCAACAGACTAAGGGAAGAGAAACTGGAAGCTCTCAAACTGAAGGTATGTAAACCTACACAAAGGATGTCATCTCAAGAACTCAAATCTTTCTCTTATTCACTTAACACTTAAGCGCGGCTCCTTTTGTTTTCTCCAGCTGACTAAGAATGGAACCCAGGAGAATGAAGAGGCAGAACGGCTGACTGTAGACGACATCCCTGAGCAGGACTTTGACATCAGTGGAGCCAATCTTGAGGAAGGCTCTTTCCTCCAGCCTTACACATCTAAACGCCGCTATGCGCTGCTCAAAGCAGCCGGTGTGAAAAAGATTGACAAAGAAGAGAAAAGGCAGCTGCATGAGCTGAGGATCTCCAGGGAGAACTGCGGTTGCGACTGCCAGGGTTTCTGCGAGCCTGAGACGTGTAGCTGCAGCATTGCAGGAATCAAATGTCAAGTAAGAGCCGAAAATCCCCTAAAACTTCATGCTCAGTTGGGTTCAGAAGTACAATGATAAGAGCAACCAAATACAATACAACTGGGGGGTTCTGTTACATGGATTTGACAAGTAATTTAACTCCCTCCTTCTGCTTGTTACAGATGGATCATTCCTCTTTCCCATGTGGCTGCACCAAGGATGGCTGCGGAAACACAGAGGGCCGCATTGAGTTTAACTCAACCAGGGTACAGACACATTACATCCACACTATCATGAAGCTGGAGCTGGAGAAAAAGTTAGAGGAGCAGTCAAGCACAGAGGAGGAAGAGAAAACGACAGGGGTTACCACCTCACCAGCAGTGCCCTCCTTCCCGTTTAGCTCCGAGCTGGCGGCAGCTGGAGAGAACAGTTGCAGCAGCGATATGACGGACTTATCCGACTCTTCGGGTCAGAGCGAGGACTCTGAGGCAGGTGAGAGCACGTGCGAGCATCGCACCCAGCTGGATGTCGATGAAAAAGGCCTGAGCCGTATCCTGTGTTTCAGCGACACAGAAAACTGCTCAAGAAGTAGCAGGGACTGTGGCGGTAAGAACTGCAAAGACACTTGCTCCCCAGATCAGCGGCAAGAGCAACAGCAGCGGCCTACCGAGGCGTTCAGTAGCTTTAGCATGGTGGACTTTGCTGATGAAAATGACAACATCGATGCTGCTTTGTTGGACTCTGTAGACGATCACACAGACAATCGAGTGACAGCCATTTCTGAGTTTTTGGATGAGAACGCCAACCAGGGAAATGCCCTATTCCATAGCAGCAGTGTGCCACACACCCCCTCTCCCACCATCGATCGTTCTGCGAGTTATAACATGGACCTGAGCCTCTCCTCAGAGTCAGACCTGGAGTTCTTTGATGGCTTTCCCTGCTTGGGTCCCAGCTCCCTTTACAACTCCCTCAAAGAGTATGAACACATAGACAACTTTTTTCAGTTTCAGTTGCCTAGTTACCCCAGCCTCCCTGCAACTAGTGACCCCGGGACTTGCCTCCTGGAGTCACTGATTGGGCTTTCTGAGTCCGTCCCAGAACCCCCTGCCACATTTACAGACAATCAACTATTGGAGGAAGCCATGAAATTGTCTGTGATGGAGTCTGTGAAAGTTTGACAATACGTGAAATTTTTTGGACAATGCAAGGAAAAAGAAAGGGGTTCGGGAGGAGACTGAACATGCATATAAGATGTCAACATGTTTGATTTTGGAGGAAGCTGTGATTTCTCTCTTGCCTAATAAATGTTCAATTTCCAGACTTGCCTTTTAAATTGTAAGCAGTTTGGGATTGATGCTGTGTGAGATGGCAGCTAGCGTTAGAAGTGAAAAGATACTAAGTAAAGATCAACTTGACCAGGCCCACTAGAAACCAATGATGGCTCTCAATTCCTAAGAAAGCTCTTCTAACCAAACCAAGATTACCAAGCAAATGCTAAACAGGATTTAACCTATACTGGGGCCAGGTTGGGTATCTAAACACAGCTGAATGTGCACCTCAGGGACTTTTTCTAGCTTTTTAGCTTTTGGAGGTAATGTATGGTGACCATTGCTGTGATGGCCTTCATATGAGACCTAAGTAGAATCACAACATTAGTCTTGTTCATGTCCTCCCTTTGGGCTTGCACTCAGATGACTTGAGTAGGTGGGGTCCTCCCTGTGTTGAATCTAGCGGACTCTTTCTCCTCAAGATCAATCCCAAGGGTCCTATATGGTACAAAGATCCCTCGAAAAGCTCCTCAATCAGCACTTTATCTGTGAAAATAGCTATGTATGAATAGGCATTGTTTTGGTTGTATGGGGTCGATTCAACAGTTCAACGCTAAATTATGGAGTTTCTTATTTATGAGCTGGGTAACTAGAAATAATGGCTCATACCATTAAAATCTGTAGCTGTATTGTCTTTATTACTTTTATTTTAAATTATTTCCTTTTATGATTTTATTTTATTTATTTCAGATAAAGCCTACTTTCACTCAAGAAGCACTGTGGTTTGATGTTTTCACCTGAAAGTGCAATCTTCCTTCCTCTTTTTTTTTTTTTCTTATTCTTTCCATATCACATTCATGCATTGCTATGGGAAATGGGACCACAAGTCCATCAGAAAGTATTTAATATGTATTCTCATATACAGTTGACATTTTTGGTAAGTTATTATGTCATTATTTCATTAGTTATTTAATTTAAGACATTTTGGCAATAAGATGGGCTATTGTGAAGTTTACTGGATGTGCCTGCTTATCAGGGGAGCCATGCCTGCCAATGATGTGTGCACAGTGCTTCCATTTAAGCTTTGGGACTGAAAACTGTGGAATCTCCCTAATCACTGAAACTAAATTATGGGTCTATTATATTGCTGCCTATAATGTAACCATAGAAAACTAAACTAATATTTTGTAACTAATTTATGTAGGTTGACTAAAGAATTCTAATCACTGACAAATTGAATATTTTATTAAAAATTAGTAATTTTCAATCTGGGACAACCTTTGTAATATGTGAATAATAGAGAAATGTATACTTATGAAGGTTATCACTCTCAAATATTTTTCATAGGCAGTCATGGTTAGATAACTTATCGAAATGCCACTAAAACAAGAAAATTGCAAAGATCAATTTGATTGTACGCAGAATTTTTTGGAAGTCTGTGACTTGGGTTACAATATATGTAATAAATTACACATGTAAAGGGTTTGTGGATAAAAACTGCATATATTATACAATTTTTATCACACACACACAAACCCTGAAAAATGAAAGAGTTGCCTCATTAATTATAGAACAAGTCCTTTTAAAGGTAATTGTGTCACCTGTGTGAACAGTTGAGGGACACTAGAGAGCTGATGTACATATCTCACCCTTTCTACAGCTGTTTCAACAGCCTTTCTGGACCCTTTAAAAATTATGCATGCAGGTCCTGTTTGTTAAAACTTGTTCTGATTAATTGTATACTTTAAAAAGTGCAGGATGCACATTGAAAATGTATTTTGCTTTTTTGCCGTTTTGATTAGTTTGAAATCCACCTGATGTTCCTATGCCATGAAGAGGGCACTGAATTTTGCAAGCAAACATTTGTTTCTCTTGTACAAAACATCAATTCTCATGAAGAAATGGCTACCATAAGTGTTTATAAATGTAATGTATTACAGTACAGCTTATTTTATTTTATTTTCAAAGAACGTGTCTTACTTTTTGCCTTTTTTGTTGTACATATTTCTGCTTGAATGGTCCTGCAGAGCAAACAAAGCTGCTTTATTTTTTACATATTCACACTTTAACCCGCTGTTCAAACAGTTTCTTTCATCTAAGCCATTTTGACAGCCTGTCCCTCCAACTCATAATAAAAAAACATTTTCTAAATGCTTGACTCTGTTGTTTGTTAAATGCTGACTTATTTCATGCTCTTCTGAAAGAAATAGGAAGATGTAAAGATATTTAATGTATTACACAACAATGTAAAAGTAATTGCAAGTCCTGCAATAGGACTTTTACTTAAGTAAAAGTACACATGTATTATTGGTTAAATATACTTATTAAAAGTACACTTTGTGCACTTCATTACATTTTTATTAATTGGTCCATGCATAGCAAGCTTGTTTTTAACCTTACTCCAGTAAGTCTTATAACAATTATCTGGAGGAAAACAAAAAATATTCTGGTGCTCCACAGCGAATATTTTCCCTCCCTTTTTTTTCAGATTTACCAAGTATGAGTTCAATTCAAATCTTCTAAACTGTTAAAACCATATATATTTTCAGTAAAACACAATTTACAGTTCACACCAGAGTCACTAAAATAGCATTCTCATTGCGTTCTTTGTGTTAACCACTGGGCTTCATCTGTGGTTTCTGGTCTCCATGGTTAGGAGAAAAATACTAACTTCATGTGATGTCATGCTTCAGTCTCCTGACAACCACCACAAACATATGGCCAAAGATTCCAGACAAGGAACAAATGTGACTGCATATAGCTCACATTGGGCCACAATTATGAAAACCTGGTTCTTATCAGGGCTAAAAGGCTTTAAATTGATGTTGCTAGAATTCATTATTCACTTTCTTTGATTTCAAAAGCACCAGGAAAGTCCTACCACCACTCCAAGTCTTTTTAACAAATTGAGGGACAGGCACTTCGTTTAAAAAAAAAAATCTTTTGCTATTTTCCATCATATAAAGTTGCAGTGTGGGAGGTGAGAGGATCAGGTTTGTAACCATTCCTACATTGGTATTCACTCAGTGACCCTTTTACTGTGGCTCCATTTGCAGATTTGTTGGTTACAAGCAAAGTGCATCAAAAAAGAATCCATGCAATAACCAACAAATTTCTGAGACTTTGAGAAAGTACGGGACTTAAAAGAAATGCAACAAAGATTAAGATCGACTCAGTGTAAAAATTAGGCACTTTTGCCTCCTGCTGGCAAAAGTAGAAACTACATGCAAAGAAGCAGTGAATGTTAAACACAAATGACTGAGATAGATGCATGTGGATTTTATTTCACTGGTTCCATTAGAAAGGTTGATCGTGCTATCTAAAAACTCCGTACAACCTGAACAAAACACACAGAAAAGGGAAAATCAAGACAAATGAAATGTGCTGACATTTTCAGAATTACAAAGAGGTTATTAGAGGCTTGCTTACTGAATAGATCCAGTCTTCAAAGAAAGAGACTCTTGTGAAGACAGTGGGTTTAGTCACTTGGTTGCACATGCCAGCTGGGCCATAACTGACAACACCATGGACTCTCCAGGCCCCGCCAGTGTAGCAGTTCAAGGGACCTCCAGAGTCACCCTGCAACACACAGAAATAGGAACAGATACAAGAAGAGACCAAGCGTTTAGAAGAAGAACATTTCACTTGCTTGAAGTCCTTAATGCAGCTTTTTCCTAATCAGGTCTGCTGGGTGGCAGGGACGATTTTTATTAAAACTGATATTGTTTTGATCAAGGTCATCAGTTGCAAGGTCACTGGCAATAATATTTTGCTGTGGAGCCATGTAGAGATTAGGTTGAATCACAGGAAAAAATAAGTAAAACTTAAAAATACCTTCTTTTTTTTTTATTATTTGTATGGTCATGGTCAAATCTGTACCTGGCAGCCTGACACGATTCCATCTCCTCCAGCACACACCATGGTTTTTAGAGCAATACTGCCCCACCAGTTGGGCTGGGAGCAAACTGAGTGCTCCACAACATTAATGGGAGCCACCTGTAAGATGTCAGGGACAGTCACTCCGACTGTGGGGGGAGAGCATGAAGTGGGAGAGTGGTCATTTTTTTAAAATAAATGTGGAAAAATGTGTAACTGACATTTAAAATCTACTCACAGTCGATAAGCCCCCAGCCAGTGATGTAACAGGTGAAACCATGAGGCAGCATCTCATTAGGGTAGGGAACATTGGCTACTTCCACATAGCCATTGTTTAGCACAGGACTGGACAGTCTCAAGAGAGCTATGTCATTTCTAAGACAAACATAAAACCATATAACTGTAACATGTAGCGTTACAATGCTGAAATATTTGTTGTAAATTAATTGTGGTAGCTCTCTGGCTGATGAAACACATTAGGATTGATTTGAAAGTGAATAAAAACAGTATTTTTGCTCTTACCTAGATCAAAATAAATGTGGTAATATAAGTAATTCATGGTATGAATATAATTCCCCCACCCCTAAAATCAAGAGGCAATGCTGACAACTGAAATATGTTTTGGCACAGCTTGCTTTCTGAAAATAAATGGGGCTAATTTAAGAAAAGGGATTGACTCATGGTAACTTTACCCTTTGGCAAGATCTCCAGTCCAGCCAGGATGTACAATAATCTGCTGCACACGGATGAACTGCTCACTGCCTTCATACTTGTACAGGTTATACTCACCCACTACCACACGGTACTGATTAGCCTGCATGCTGTCAGGGACACACAACCAGGCATAGATTAATACTATATGTTACATGTTGCATGTAAATGTTTAAGTGATAAGTGGTTGTTTTTGCCAGTAAGAGCTGAGCCCCAACCTGAGGATACAGTGAGCTGCGGTCATGATGAAGGAACTATCAATGATAGTGCCTCCACACATGTGGTAGTATGAACCATCATTGTATGAATCATACTGGAGAGAGACCTAAGAGAACACAAAGACCAGAGAAAGTGTGTTATATCAGAGATGATTCAGTGTGATTAGAAACAACACATTTGCGTAATTGGAAGATTCCACGGTGTATAAAAAGTGTAATAGGTTGAGAAAAAAGTTGGACAAAAGCATCAGACCTGTGGAAAATTACTGTTCCACAAAGCTTGTGTGGGTTTTACCTGCCATCTCCAGGTGTTGGGTTGAGCATTGTGTCCTCCTATGACCCTCGGATTGCGTACATAATGGTTCGGGGGTGCCTCAGCACCAATCAGCCCTTTGGTGGAAAAGTGAATATGGTCATAAAGCACAGTGGTAAGTAACATTGTTATAATGTTCACAAAATCACTCACAGCTCTTAAAAAGTCTACAGTAAATAATGCTGATACATTTCATCTAAAACTCACAGATGCACGACACGAAAGTCAAAAGCCAAATCATGTTGGAGCAGGAAGGGAGTTTGTTTTTTAACTATTTATATCAGTTTGAAACTGGAAGACCTTCAAAAAGTATTAGGCAACTATTAAGTTACCTGCCAAAATCAGCAATCCATGTGGATTATTCCATCTCAAAAGTACAATGAGTCTCATTGTACTGAGAAATTGAGAACTAATCAGAAGTGCTAAATGTCTTTATACAGTAGGTAGCCATCAACCATTTGAAAATCTATCTATCCATTTATGTGAATATAAATATCATTATTTCCATTTTTAATGATTTAGGAATCTTTAAGACATGTCCTCACATTTCTTATCATGATGAGAAAAGAGCAGGTGTTTTCACGGGAAGGCAGTCAGCTGTAAAGATATCACTCTTTCTAGATGCTCAAATGCAAACAGAAATTCCCCTACAGATAACTGTCTAAACAGACCAACAACAAATAAAATGAAGATTCCACACACGTTTTACAACCACATAAAATAAAATATATTTGTGACACAATACAATAAAGTAGTTTATGCATATACACTGAAATGGTTTAGAATCATCTTCTAGTGTATTCCTATGCAAAGTCTGCATTTGAAAATATTTTTTTATTTTTATATTTTGTATTTTAATTCCTGCGTTCATATTCTGCCACAACACACAACATATCTGAGGGAGCTTATGTCTGATGGTAGTTATTAGTGCTTTTCAGATTCTCTGAAAGATTTTTCAAGAAAATATGTACATTTACATTATAATCTGTGGTTCTTATCTTAAATTTACATTTTAAATAGATAAAATATGGGTGATAATTTTTTATCAAAACAGACCAGATGGTGTTGGATTTGTCTCTTCCCATTAGACAGACAGACAGACAGACAGACAGACAGACAGACAGACAGACAGACAGACAGATAGATAGATAGATAGATAGATAGATAGATAGATAGATAGATAGATAGATAGATAGATAGATAGATAGATAGATAGATAGATAGATAGAAATCCTTAGATACTGATTAGGCAAAGAAATAATTTTTAAAAATCTACAAGTATAAAAATATTAAAAAGTTTAAAAGATTTTTATAAGCTGAACGTTTTAAAGTTTGAACTGTGTTTGTAGCTGGAAGTAGTTAGGCGACAAACACATATGGAAAACGGAAGTCATAATAATAATGACATTAATACTAATAAATAATAATAGTAATAATAATAATACAAGACATTAGGATATCATTGCTGTGTATGCTCCAGCATTACATAGCGTAGATAAATGATAAAAAGACAGACAGACAGACAGACTTGATAGATAGATAGATAGATAGATAGATAGATAGATAGATAGATAGATAGATAGATAGATAGATAGATAGATAGATAGATAGATAGATAGATAGATAGATAGATAGATGCTGTTCTAGCATGAACACAATCTAAAAGTGGGCAATTCCCATTTAAAACTCAAAGGTAAAGCGGTAGGAAAAAAGAACAAAGTGTTTGTTTTGTTTTACATATATATTTGATTTTCCTAGTATAATGTATATAAGGCTACAAACCTTCAAATATATCTTATGTATAACAATTTGTCGTAAATACACACATTTGTCATGCATAATGACCAATTTCTTGACAGTAAAGCGTCACCATCTAGTGTTTCTAGGCAACTGCTGGAAACAACCCGCCAAGGACAGCTAATCGAGCGCAGTTTGCGCAACATCGACTTGTCTGGCATCTTTATTTATTAGCTTTGCCTGCTCTCCACCTGACTCAGTCCCAGCGGTGTCTCTAGCTTGAGCTAAAAGTTAGCTTCACTAATGACTTCTAACAGTACTCTGACTCAGTGACGTTTAATCTGTGCTAGTGAAGCGTAACTTTTGCAGGCAATGGGCCTAACGCAGAGCTCGTTTTTGTCGGACGGCGGAACAAATAGTGGCTATCATGTCCATGGGGTACGTCGTATTGTGGTGCAACACACAGTAGCTACGACTGGGATTACATCTAAGTTACTCATTTCACCTTTCCGACTTGTAAAATGTGCTCGCTACGAACCGATATCCATTAGGAAACGTGTTGCCGGTTTGTAATAGTGAATTTCGGGTTATACTTCAAGTGTAATAACTCTGTAAAACCTGCTCAGTTTTCTGGTGTCCGCCCATGATGAGGTGGCATTTGGCACTGATCCAGTATGTTCACTTTTACCAGAGGCTGGTGAAAGTGTTTAGTTCTCGCTGCAGAAACTATCACCAATAAAAATCAGTTGTAAAGTTACAAATGAACCCAACCACATGAGAGGAAGAAACACCTGCTCTAACTTATGATAACTCGCAATGAGTAGCCTCAGATTACTGCACTATCTGAATTTGACAGGCGAGGGCGACTATTCATGTCTAAGAACCTTAATCTGAAATGTTAAATTTTAGCAATATTATTATAATAATTTATTGATTTATTTGTTTGGTTTCTTTTGTGAAATTTCAGGTTCAAAATGACTCACCGGCTCGGAAGGCTGGCCTGGAGCCCTTCTTCGATTTTATTCTCTCCATAGGAAATACTCGACTTGTGAGTTTGCACCGTGTGTTTTTCAGTTTTTACATATAATTTGCATAGTGTAAATTAGCTCATTTTAGACTACACTATTTTATTTGCTTTGATATCAATTAAGATCTTTTAAAAATTGATTCTTGTCATGTGTTGCTTTACTGCAAACTCAAAATGACATCTCATTTCGCCGCTGGATATAACTGTAAATTTCAAACCCTAATTATAGTCGGGTGAGAAAAAGTGACATCATTCTGTTGCATGGAATTTAGTTTGCCGACTCTGTGCTATCCCAACTGCAATACTCAATATTTCTGTTTTTGCAGAATAAAGAAAGTGACTTGCTGAAAGATCTTCTGAAGGCCAACATGGAAAAAGCGGTCAAACTTGAGGTGTACAACTCTAAAACCCAGCGGGTGAGGGAGCTGGAAGTAATTCCCAGTAACATGTGGGGTGGTCAGGGTCTGCTGGGTGCTAGTGTCCGCTTCTGCAGCTTTGAAGGAGCCAATGAGAACGTGTGGCATGTCTTGGTAGGTTATAGTCTATCTTTCTTTGTTCAAGTGGTATCTGTGAAATAAAAAATGGACACAGCCATGTCACCGGTTGGTAGTGGAGTCACTTAATCTGTCGGAAATCGTTGGCATCTAATTCTCATCCCTAAAGTCTAATGTTACAGAACATTTGTAAGTTATGTTTGTTCATTTCATACAGTTGTATGGAATAGAAGTGTTCTCTAAACATACTTTACCTTTTTTCAGGATGTGGAAAATAATTCTCCTGCAGCTTTGGCTGGCCTAGTTGCACACGATGACTACATTGTGGGAGCTGACCAGGTGTTGCAAGATGTAGGCTTTCTTGGTATATATATATATATATATATATATATATATATATATATATATATATATATATATATATATATAGTTTTGTTTTGTTGTTGTTGTTGTTGTTGTTTAGAGAAACTAAAGAAGGGTACTTCAGGGGTACAAGCACTAAAAACATTTTACTACACAATTTTTTCCAACCCCTGCAGTCAGAAGATTTCTTTTCCCTGATTGAAGCCAATGAGGGGAAACCTCTAAAGCTGCTGGTGTACAACACACAGACTGATCAATGCAGAGAGGTAGTAGTAACTCCTAATGGAGCATGGGGAGGAGAGGGAAGGTAGGAACTTATTTTGTTCAAATCAAAGTACATATTGATGTCAGTCTTTATTATTATTTAAATAATGTTATGTTCACATACCCTGAAATGTATTGTCTACATATGTCTTACATTATAGCTTAGGTTGTGGTATCGGCTATGGCTACTTGCACAGGATCCCAAGTCATCACACACAGTCTAACATCCAAAATACAAGTGTGCTCCACTCCTCGGTGACTGGCAGCAGTGAAGAGATGGTTGCAAGTGACCACACTAAAGTATATAATATCACATTTTTATTTTTCTATTTAGTAAAAGTTCCCTTTCTTAGGGATTATTGCTGAGTCCTAATCCCAATGTTTCTCTTCTCAGGTGCCCTCAGTGGCCGAGTGTAGCCCATCTAGCATCAGCAAAATAGATTTGAATCAATTTGAAAAAGCTGTGCAGAACCTGTGTGTAACCTCGCCCACACAACCGCCTGTGGACTTTGGTAAGCAGTTCTTTTTTTATGAAGCTTCATCTATTTTCATTGTCTAATGTAGGTTATGACAGTATATGTTATCATTCAAAATATTTGCCATGTTTTCCATGTATATTGCAGATCTTTCCAACATACTCGAAACGAAGAGTCCACACTTGTCAGACATCTTTACCAATGACATGAGCCAGAGCTCTTTATCTGCAAATTATGGAGATGACTCTGGTGATCAGTGTAGCTTGGGTAAGTATGTCTACACCCTCTACAAGCAGTTGCATTGTGCAGCTAAACATAGCAGTTACATGTTTTCAGTGCCATTCAGCTTGGAAAGAAAACATTCAAATTCCAACTATTGTCGGAAAGCCTCAAAGTTCTGGGTCCATTTAATCACTTAGCTGCTGCTTTATTTTCTATTCCTACAGAATAAAATGCTCTAATAACATGTGTAAAAGATTCTTACAACACAGCAATTAAAACAACAATGGAGGATTAATAAATAAGCTGGTGGGGCATAACAGAATGACATAAATGACATAGTTTAATTATGTACCAATCTCTAAACGTTTTTGATAGTTTATAATTAAGTTGAGTCATATCACACACTTGCTTTATTTTTTCAGCATATTGATGACCTCCTTCACTTCCGTAGACACCTGTTTGGACTTCATTGTTTCAGGGTGGTTCATGCTGCACTTCACACCCATTTTTTGGTTTTGTTTTGTTTTTCAGATAACTCCTCTCTTGACCAGAAACCTTCATCTCCAGAGAAGCAAGAGAATTCAGACGTCCTGGAAGCTGTGCAGGAGCATGCGATAGACCCAATCACTATTACTTCTCAGAGCAGCGATGCAACCCATGACCTGGTTGGCCCAGAAGTCAACACAGAGAACCTGTGTGACACTAAGCCCTGTATGGAGGAAGAGATGACAGAACCTGCTATGACCAACAAATAAGAGGATTGCAGTAGTAGATAATACGTTTCTTGCAGGTAGTCCTCGAGTTGAATTGTACAAAAGAAGCTATGGCGCACACCACGATGAAGAATTGTGTACATTGCGCTTGTAAGTTGCATCACTGGAACTATTTTTAATTTAGGAGTTTTATTTATATGCAGGTGCCATTGCTGCATGCTGGGTTGCACAGTTAAAAAATATAGTACTGTATGTTGACTGGACAACTGGTCAGACAGTTAAAACTGTTGAATGTATTTTAGCATTTAGGTACATGTAAGCCTCAACTGCTGTTAAAAGTCATTTTAGTTTGCACTAAAAAGCCAAAGGTGAATGTTGGTTTTGTTGCTCTTACCGTTACCTGCTATATAGTATAAACCACTCTTGATTGTATGGAAAAGAGAGTTTGAGTTGATCCATCATGTGGTTTTATGTTTGTAGTTTGGAATTGAATGTTTCTGTTTTTCCATGGGTTGAGTCTGAGAAGAGTACATATAAAAAGATCTCAGGCTATTACCATGTAAGCCTTTTTGCCTTATGGCTTAAATCCCTCTGTCTTTGGTATAGGTTTGACTTTTGATTGATGTAAATGAGTCTGCAATGTGTGGTGCAGCTCTCTGATTGAGTTCCGTGTTTATATACATTTTAATTGTCTTATTTTTCTGATTTTTATGGATGGATGAAAATAATAACATAATAATAATAATAATAATAATAATAATAATGAAGGATCGCAGGTTTGTGTATTTTATTCACTGACAAAAGGGACATACCAATATACAGAGGAGTGCTTCATGCTTTGCAGCAGCAGGTGTCAGCAAACACCTCATATAGATTTCAGCTGGAAAAGCTCCAGTTTTCTGCCACTGCAGCATCAAAATGTATTTATTTTTTATTATTTATTTGGTCTCCCTTCAACTTTAATTAAACATTAATGTCTTTCCCACCCATTGACCTAAGGCATTCTTCATACAATCCAACACTGTAAATTTAGCACCTGATAAAGGTATTGTGTTTGACCAAATAAAGTATATGGGAGCTGCTACTTTTGGCAGCCCTCTTGACTTTCATCAGAAGAAAATGATAAGTGATAGAAAGTTATAGTTCATTAGCTCATTATGCAGACACCTACAAAATGTTATATTTTTTATTGCATTTCAATCACATCCCTGGTGGGGATCCTTATGTTCTCATACACAGGCTGTGTGCAACCTCCACACACGGCATTCGGGAAGTAAGATGAGAAGGAAATGGATTTGTCGTTATTCAGATGGCGACTGGGGTTTTAGTTTGGAAGCCTTTCTCAGATACACCTGTGTTTGTTAAATGAGATGATGTTTTAAAATAAGCAACAGCTCGGGAGCTTTGGCTTGGCCTCCACTCTGACACAAACACATATTGAATACATGGTACTCGGATCAAGGCTGTGTATTTTTTTGGTTAAATTAACGTCTCCATGTTAGTTTTGCCTCCATGTTAGTTTTGCCACATGAAGAAAGCTATTTTGAAGAAGCAGCCTGAGGCAAAAGCCAGCAGCTGCATGCCAGGAGGAGCCAAGGGATGACGTGTGAAGGGGGCCACCTCTTGAGAAACATGCCTTGCCTTCATTTTCTGTCTTTTCGGAGGCCATTGCAAAGACACTGATGCAGCCAAACCCACTTGTCATCTTAGCTTTTTCTCATCCCCTGAGAGGCTAAGCTCAGAGGCACCAACATAGTGCCCGTTGCCTCAGCCCGTTGTTGCAGCATGACAAACTGTAAAGTACAATAAGTGTAGAGAAAGTGAGAGGGGGTTGTATTGGTTTGAGTACATGTAAACAGCCATTTGTCTCTTCAAATGTGTGGATAAAAGTCAGTATCACACTCGCAGACTTCATTTTTCATTTTTGCCACCTTCACATCATAATTGCAGATGCAGCCTATATTTGGAAGTGTGGAGTGATGCTTTATTTGCATAGAACCAACATGCAGCATTGGGCACCGTGTGCACGCCACAGTTATAATGATCTGCCTATACGTTTTCATTAAGCTGAATTGAATTACAGTTCAACGCATGCTGTAGCCCTTTGGAATAGAAAGCTTCAGTCCACAAATAGAAAAATGTGCAGCCACAGCCTTCAGTGCGTAACCTGTATCTGTGATGTTTATTGTTATTTAACATATAGTAAAACATTTAACCTGCTGTTGGTACCAGATGAAAATCACTAATGTCAGTATGACTCATTCACCAGAGACCAAACATAGATGTACTAAATTTCATGGCAATTCATAGTTGTTGAGATCCCTAAGCATGAAGGTAGTGGACTGAATAACAAACACTGCCACCCCTGGAGTGATGCTGCGAGCGACAGTCCTAGAATTTTTAGCCATGCCCCTGCTGTATCTATAATCTTGAATTGCAAAAAATAAAATCTTTTAGTCTTCTACAATTTGTGCTGCTTTCCTGGTGACAACAAATAAGGCAAATAGGATGCAGCAGCCCATAGAGAGGTTAACTGTGGGTGTCCTGCTTTATTTCCAATACTAATTGCCATTCAGCAGGGGTGAGGAGCTGGCTACACAACGCAGTAAACATTGTTCTGCTGTCAGGATGACCCTGTTGATGTAAGGTCTGCACCTATCTGCTACTGTGTCCCTCTCTCTCTCATCCTGAAAAAAAGGACATCGATCTTATGTGTGCTCTCTTTCTGTTTCTGCCTTATGAACACAGACGGCATAGAATTTGTCTTAGAAAATGCTATTTGTTTCTTTTAACATTGTCCAGTTTCAATTATTGTCACTGCATTACCTTTACAGGGCTGACTTTTAACTCCCAATTTTATCACTTTTTTGTCTCCTTTGTCTGACTGATCCAGAAGCCCTTTTGTTCCATTGAGAAGCAGCAGAAAAGGCAGCGGGGATGAAGGGTCAGCTCAGCCTCATAACAATGGTTATGAGTGCATGAAGAAATATGACTCACATAGTTCCCTGCTGTTTTCCTATGTCTGTGTCATATTTGCTGTGACATCCCCACCATTACACAGGCTTTCTTTGAACCTGATAGGGAGCTGCCTCTTGCAATTAACATCATTTACCAGTTAGCCTTTGGCCCACAGGGAAGGTAAAAAAATGCTGTATAGCTGTAGCTATTCATTCAAAGGCCCATAGAGGTAAGGTCACTGTTAGGTATTGTTGTGACACGGTGAAATTGGCTTTATTTTTATCAAAATGCTAAATGAGGATTTTCAATATAAGGGTCTGTGAACAGTGGATGGCATATGATGCACGTACTGTAATGCTCCATAACGCAAAAATGTGATTTGTGATTGTGGTCTAAACAAAAAATTGTATTTGATTTGATGCGGGTTGTATGCAGTTTCCAAATAATTTCAGTGCTACAGACGAATTATTATGCTTTCATATTTGCAACTCTATCAGATTGCAGCTCCTTCAGTCAGCTTTGGCTCAGAAAGCTGTTCATGAACAGATGACTGCCTGAGTTTGATAACAGCGTGTGTCACTCAGCTTCTGTCTCTGTCGAGCCAGAAAATCTCTGATGAATGTGATAGCCTGGAGAGTTGTGTTTGTGCAGGGTGGCACCACCAAAATGGTGGAAGGGAATGAACTGTGTCAGCTTTTCAAAGCAAAATGGAGGTAACATCTCATGGTGCAGGGAGAAGGGGGATTAGAGGCAATGGTGCTACAGAGAGATACAATGTATAAAAAATTATCCACTAGAGCTGCTGCACTAGGTAGAGGGAAAAGGGATGAGCAAAAATATATATATATTTTTATATCAAATAAATACTGGTACAACAAATTCTCTCTATGGTCAGAAAAAACATATAACTCGTGAAACATTACTAGCAGATATTTTTTTATGCAGATAATACTACTGTGTGTTGATTGTAAACAGACAACTTCAGTGCAAATACACAATTGTGGATAACTAATAATCTAATTCCAAGACAATTGATTTTCTGGTGTCTTACAGTAATTCAGCCATAGAGGAACCAAAGCAGATTTTATGTTTTTATCCAATCTAGTTTTACATTACTAATATTGAAGTATCTTTAGGCAAGTGATGTCTAAGTCTATGTTAGTGCTGACAGAGCTGGGTTTTCACTGCTGTGCCTCAGTGTGGTATCTTGACAAAACCTGAGCCCCCAGATATGGTGTGTAATAAGTGTAATAATATTTAGACAGAAAAGGGAGGGGTGAAAATTAAGAGGACACACACATAAGAGAGACAAGTCCCCATTTTGAAAGAAACCCAGTGGAAAATGATAAGTGTGTGGGGGGGGTCGGTATTCATCCTGCATGTGTATTGAAGTGAACATGTGCTGTTATCACGTTTGGCCAGAGCCACTTTCTCTAAGAACAGCTGAGCTGCAGAAACCCTCAGCTGTGCTAAGGGTGCTGTGCATTTCTCCTGGTGTGTGAAAGCTTCAGCTTCTCCTGCTCCTCTTCTTAAATAGTCTGCCTTCTGTCAAGCGCCTTCCAATTGATCTTTCATCCATGTTAGCACTGCACCCTTAAATGTGACATCAAATCAGGGGCTATTTGTTATGCAAGTCATTAAAATGCTATTAGAGCTTATGCAAATGGATATCAGTTGATGGCATTAACCGTCTGTCACAGTTATGGTGTTTCGGCTTCAAATAGTAGGCAGACAGTGTATTTTAGCCTTCCTGAGTCCAGGGGAGAAAGCAGAGTGTCTGTGTTTTAGTACAAAGCCAACACACAAAATGGCGACTTTATTTACCAAGCCAGTGACAAAAAGAAAGCGACAGGTGGGTCAGAGCCGAGTTCTCCACCTGTGTCTGCAATTACTGTGATAAATAGAGATCAGAACACTCAGGTGACTTAGAGAGGCCTGGTTGATCCCTTATCTGGTAGTGAGTCATGAGTGGTTTCTACTGTCAACACCAGTTCATCAGACGTAAGAGCTGGAGGGGGCATTGTGTACATGCATGCATCTGCATGTGTGTGGGAGGCTTTTAAAGCTGATGGCAAGTCTCCACTTTGGACATCCTGTGTCCTCTGACAATGTGACTGTGGCCCCTTTGGGTCTCCAGCTCTGACTGTGGACACGTGTCACACAAACATGTAAATGAGGACACAAAAAAAGATTTAGATGTTAATTGTTCCTCAGTCCTTTCTGTTCCCAGCATGCAGCTCACCTCAATGCTCCATCACACATTGAAGGTAATAATATAAATAAAGATGATGTAAAGATTGTCTTTGTATTAATCGAATCATAATCTGATAATCAAATTAACCTGCACTATCAGGAGGGACTCTTAAGCCTATATGAAACCTCAAAACTTGAAAATAGCAGTTTGTTATCTATGTGTAATTCCAGTAAGTATGTAATTTGTTAAACACTGGGTCTCCAGCAGCTCCATGTTTGTGTTTAAATAGCCTGCATTGTTGCATCTGTTGGTCTCTGTCCCTATGACAACTAGAAATGAAAGTGACATACATAATTACAGGGTGCTGCAAAACAATTCATTAAGTTGTCTTTTTTAACTTTACATGCACCTCCCCTAACGATTTTCTTTTCACGAAATGCTCAGATTGGTTTAGCATTTTTTAGGGACAAGACTTACCAGGCACAACAATCCCTAAATACTAGCACTGTGAGAATGGTTCAGAGGAGATTACAGCATAGGCATTTCTGGTGTGTAGGATTAAAGCTTGCGTTTCTTGGTAGAAATGATGTCGCTCACCGCATAGGCGTGACTACAGCAGTGTGCCCTGAAGTTACCCAGCTGGCAGCTGCTGATTCTCCTCTTCATTCCATTTCCTGAGCCCTAGATGCCCATCAATGACACTCAAGGCAGCATGCAATTCCAGTAAGAGATGTGAAAAGAAAATCTGTGCTCGTGTTAACAGCTTACTTAATATAACCCCCTGTAGTTAGAGAGCTGTTCTGTAGTATGTTTATATCTCTGTCAGACACCATCTGTAACGTTTAAATTCAGACAGTGCAGTGCATCCACATCCACAAAGGTGTGAAGAGTATTTCATTGTTCTGGATTTGGATTAGCACAAATCAGCTTTCCTCTGCCTGCCATGGAAGCTGGGGTAATATAACAGAAGACTCTCCTCCTCTTCCCTAAGATATAACACTCCTCTTCTATTTTCTATCCTCTTTGTACAAATGTGCTCCTTCTAAACATACACTGCTGTGGAGAGGTGCTGTCAAAGGCATCTGTGACCCAGACTCATTGAACAGCCTGGCAGCAGTGCAGAAATATTCCAATCTGAAGGTTATTTGAGTGAGGCTCACCATTCTGACTTGTTAGAGAAGGCAAATTATTTCTACTTGAGTGACGAGTTTAGCAGAATTCATATTCATAGTAATATCGTGTCTGAAGGTCTGGGCAGAGCATGGCAGAGTCCCTGTAGCTTAGCAGGGAAGGACACGTTTTGTAGGGGTAATGAGATCCCTTTACCTCTAAAACGAATTAATTAACAAGTTCATTTGAACTCTGCAAGATTTAAAACACATGAAATATGCTGTGTTAACAGTGAAGCAGCATGTTCTTATTTATGTCTTAAAGATGCTTATTTAGTGGAAAAAAATACACGTAAAATTCACTTTCAATGTCTTTCAATTTCAGTCTCACAAATAGAGCCTGTTAGCTGTGTTTATTGCCTGGCAACAGGAGGAAACAGCTACAGGTTTTGTCTGAAGGTAACAAGTCTATTAACCAGCACTGCTAAAGCTCACACGTTGTTCCCTGATTGGTAAATTGTGGGGTATTACTCTCCATTTTTGCTCAAATGACCCCCACAATAGGCAGCTTCATCTAGTGCTAGCATAAGTCTGGAAATCAATCCACTCTGCTCCACCCAGCCGTTCCTCTCCCTGCTCTGTCACACTTAAATGGTTCACCCCATATCTCAAAACAGCCATCTAGGCATTAGTTATTATCAAATTACAGTAAATGAGAAGATGCAGAACTATGTGTCAACAGCATCTTTCCACAATAAGAGAGGTATTATTCTACTAAACCTATTTTTAAAAAATTGTAACTGTAAACATTTTTGACAGATCCGGTAATTTTTGGACTGACTGCATTTTTCATGTTGTTTCTAGTCTTATTGGTAAACACCTGCTGGCTGCTTCCTGTAGCATGTAGACATGCAAATATGTACGCATTTCTACCTGTAAAACTTCTATAATTACTGCACACACAAAGTGAAACTTTCTCACTTTCTTTTATACAAACACATTTCTTAGACACAATGAAAACAGTTGGCTTTCATTTCCCTGATGGCACAAACATATTGAGCTTATTTGTATAAACTATTTGATAGACTCAAAACTGCAGCACGGAACATTTTTAAATGCTTAATATAAGCATTTATCACACTACTGAACTACTTAGTTATTTGCCCTTTTTAATTTCTGCATTCAATATTACACACAGCAATATGTTATATTTTATTGTCTAGAGGTAATGATCTACAAAATAGGCACCTCATGTTAATTGGCCCTGTGATCAGATTTGTCTTCTCTGATGATGATCTCAGACTGCTGTCTGGGCCTTTTATCTCCATCTAATATGTGAATGTGGGCAAAGGAGCCTTTTATTTTTTCTGTTGATTTAATCATAAAACCACTGTAATGTCAACTCATCAATACACATGCAAACACAGACACGGATAGCAGATAATACATGTCAGTGACCCAGATAATAAAGACATCTATAAAACACAAAAGGTAAAAATGTGGTACGTTTGATAAACCAAATTACAGATGAAATGAGGAAGAAAGATGATATTTTATGAAGTTTTTCAAAAAATTGTTTAATTTATTTGCCTTGTATTGCTTTCGTTTTATTCTCAACCCATAGGACCAGACTTCTCTTTCGGATGCTTCATGATAAACGACATTTAGAAATGCTGTGAATGGTGATTGTTATTCTACAGACCCTCCAATTTTTACCATCACTGATCAGTTATTTGCAGCTGTAAGACTATTCAGTCAGTGAATTATTCTGTTTCCATACCCAGTTATAAGTTACTTTATTTATCATCTGCAACACATCAAGAGAAAATTTATGAGGGATTGCTGCCAGCTTGTCCAATGTGTTTAGATATTAACTGTGATTTCCCTGTGCCTCTCTGTCTCTGTGCAGGCATATAGAAACATGCCAACAACAGTGCTTATGCAAGTGTGCGTATGTGTATTTAAAGATGCTGATACATCTGCATTTGATCCATACAACAATATCCTGGTGGATCTAAATACAATAATTACCCCACTAAAGAACACTGAGTTATAAGCAGCTTAGTTTTTAGGCTGAGAATCGGTACATTAAACCCAGTGCATGAGTCAGCTGCATTTAAAATCTCATTCCTTTTCCATTTTCACGCATTCTACGTCTTTACTTTTTCCTTCTTAATCCGTGAAGATCAAAAGCAAGGAATAAATTAAATTGTATTGAACTGTAAATAATGACACAACCGTTGGTATTTTTTAGAAAGGATTGCAAAAGGTGTTGCCTCATTGAAGTTTGAATTTTTTGCAGACTAGCCTCCCAACTGGAAATGTGTTTCTCTATGGATTTGGCTTTGGTCATTGTCACATTGTGTTCCTCAGGGTGTTGCTACAAAAAGATGAGATGAGATGTGGCTGCTGAACCAAATGCAAATGTGAGTAAGCTCCAGCTCAGTGTATTCATAAGCAGACTAAAAAACACATAAAACAAGCCCATCAAAATTTAACATATGTCCCTCAAGTCTCTTTAGTCCACCCTGACACCTTCTATGACGTGTTTATTTAAGCCTTTTCTCTACAGAAGGGGCAGGTATAGCTCAGTTGGTATGGCAGTTGTCCATGAGCCACAGAGTTGGTGGTTTGAACCTTTCTCCCTCGCCACTTGTCAACTTGTGCTTGGACAAAACACTAAAACGCCACAGTAGTGCCGTCCTCCACAGCTGGCTGTCAAACTACAGCTTTCCTTATTCACATTTACCACTACCCTACATTTACTTTTTTATATAGGACAAGCAGTTAAGATAATGGGCAGATTTCAGTTTATAATTGTACTTTTTGGAATTTTGTTTCAGTTTTAGTTGCAGCTAAGTATATTAACCTAGGACTAACCACTGTCTTTTGCAGAAAGTAGGTCTTCTGCTACTAAAAACTTTGAGAGACTTGAACATTCTGCATTGAGGAGATAATACCACACCAAACATTCGAAAAGATGAACCACAAAAATGACAGAACACAGAGTTACTGCCATTATTAATTCAGGAATTATGGATTCTTTTTTAATGTTTGAATGTTCCCTGCATGCCTGCCTGCAAATTCTGGGTCAATAATTACGTGACATGGCGGTTGCTTACCTGACCCATCCATCTACGTCACGGTTCAGCATGACTCATGCCTGATTTTGTCGTGACTGTCTATTGGTTCTCCTTTGTCAGGCTCCTCCTCATGCTCTTTTTCTTCTTCTCCTTCCTCTTCTTTTCTTTCCATGCTCCTGTCTCTCTAATGAGGACGATTATAAACACATTACTGCACACATGGACACACACACACACACACACTCTTTAATACTAGTTCATGATATGTCTTTGACATGAGGCAAACAGAGAGGTAGGGCAGAACAGAAAATGATGGAAAGCAGACGTACTGAAATGTGACAGTGACATTTTCAGATGGTCAGGGGGGCTTGTTAATGAAAACACAATAAAGCAGCATGACATCCACCCTGAGCTTCATTTTTGTATTCTGTGGAGTCCTAGAAATAGCTTTTCACATTTCAGCCTGCTCTGCTCTGCCGGGCTACCCAGTTGACAGCTGCCTTGTCGCATAAATAGGATCCCCCCGGGCAGAGCCACAGAGAGGAAAGTGGGGGAATAAGAGATTCAGAAACAGGATGATAACAGTGGGTAGGGCATATGAGTCTCAATTTAACATGTGCTCAAGTCGCTTGGTAAAGCCAAGAGGAGGCGTGCCAGAAATTAGGGCAGGCAGTACTTCAAAAACATCCCAAGCCCAACACTTCTTTGTGTTGTGAGTCAGTGTGAGAAGAAGTGTCTCTGCCAGCCAAGAATCCTCTCTAATGAGGCCATTTTGGGATGAGGTGGAAGATGTTCCACCGAATCCCCTCACAAACAGCAGACAGCAGGAACAATAACTTTTGAAACAATGTTTCTTCTTGGGTTTTCCGTGTCATTTGGAAAGACCTAAAATGTCTTCTTAAAAGTCTGTTTATAATTGAATCAGGCAGATCCAGCCATAATTCCCTGTTGTGTTTGTGATGAGCAGCAGATTTTTATGTGAGTGAGTGGGAAGGAACTAATCCACACTCTCAGAACTGCAAACAATCACGGAAAGCTGGTCAAAGAAGTGGAAAAGTTACTGAAAAGCAAAAGTCAGGGTATGGATACTGTATGCACATATGTTTCATAGCAAAGCATTGTTGTAGAGATATTTTAGTCTGCACTATGATGGTGTAGCTACCGCAATAACTAAGATTTCAGTGATGTACTACAGGGCATAAATATAGTATTTTATAATGAACTAGAAAAGGCAATTTCCAAGGAAATTACGTGGGAGAGCTGTTAAGTCGCCCGGTAGAGGCCGACCGCTCAGAAGCTGCTGAGAGCAGAGGCGTTTGCACGTTCAAAGCCGCAAACGCTGAAGAGAGATAAATACGAACAAAAAGAGAAAGAAAGAAGATGACAATAAAAGGAAAAAATCCAAAATCCCAAGAAAAGTTGAATTCAGAAAAGAAAAAAAAAGTAGAAAGTAACAATGGAGGAAGTAAATAAGTAAAAAGTTGATATTTAAAGTGTAACGAAACAGAAAAAGAAGCAAAGTAAAAAGTTGCTATTGAAAGTGTAAAGAAAAAAGTAAGAAGTGAAAAAGCAACAACTTGATTAACAAAAGTTGAAAGAAGTAGTAAGAAACAAAGGAAAAGGTAAATATTCCCAAAGTTAAAAGAAACAAAGAAAGAAGCAAAGTAAAAAAGTTGCTATTAAAAGTGTAAAGGAAGAAGTGAAAAAGCAACAACTTGATTAACAAAAGTGGAAAGAAGTAGTAAGAAACAAAGGAAAAGGTAAATATTCCCAAAGTTAAAAGTAACAAAAAAAGAAGCAAAGTAAAAAAGTTGCTATTAAAGTGTAAAGAAAAAAGCTAGAAGTAACTACTTAGAAATGAAGGAACCATTTTAATGCTCAAAAACTGTTGAGAAAAAAAAGTTGAAAAGAGCTTTTAATTTGAAAGTGTGTTTCCTGTCTGTGTCTGTGTGGTAGTTTGTGTGTCCACTGTAGGGAGACTTCAAAACAAACTCATTTTAGCATTTAAATGCTAAATAATTAAAATAAGAATGATAAAAGGCTTTTATTTTGAAAGTGTGTTTCCTGTCTGTGAGGGTGTGTGTGTGTAGGGAAACTTCACCACAAAGTCATTTTAGCATTTAAATGCTAAAAAGTGGATAAAATATTATGAAAGGCTTTTATTTTGAAAGTGTGTTTCCTATCTGTGAGGGTGTGTGTGTAGGGAAACTTCACCACAAAGTCATTTTAGCATTTAAATGCTAAAAAGTGGATAAAATATTATGAAAGGCTTTTATTTTGAAAGGGTATTTCCTGTCTGTGAGGGTGTGTGTCTGTGTGTGTCTCCACTGTGTATGTTGAGGGAGAAAAACTCAGGTAAAGTGTGTGGACACAGCTCTGAGGCTGATTACATGACGTCATGCAGCTGTGTCCGTTACCATGACAATGACTGCTGCCTGCCTGCTGAGTCATGTGAGCCAAATGCAAAGGCAGGCTGGAAAAGTACTGAGACTATGCCTCGCAAAATGCTCAAAATATGAAAAAGTATTAGTCCTATCGAAACAATTCAAAAACTGTGAGTGACAAAAGGCTTCAATGAACACACTGATGTACTTTATTTGAATATACTCCATAAAATGAAGGCGTGGTGGCAATTTGAAAACAGCCCCCCGTTTGTGATTTGAGGAGAATTTAAGAACCTCTGTTATAATGGGCTCCAATGGGAGTTTCAGACGGCACTCTCTCCGCTTCTGGACTCTTGGAGAAAGAACCGTCAGTCCTGTCACTATGAGAGTTATATTTACTGAAAGAAGACAAAAATACCTACATTCTGATGTATAGTTTGTTTATGTAAGATTAAAGTTGATTGAAGGAAAGAAGGAAAAGAAGGAAAAAAGTTGCTAAAAGTGGAAGCTGAAAAGTTAGAGTGCGTGTGATGTCACCCACTCTAGCTGCTCCAACATTCCGCAATACACACTAATGGAAAAGTTGAAAAAGCTCCAAAAGTTGCCTAAAACTAAAACTGCGATTATTCAAAAAGTATAAAAGATACAAAGAAGCTGATCCACCCAGAAAAAGTTGAAAGGATCTAGACCCGTATAAAGTTTAAATGAAGTTTCTACTCCAAAGTATGATGACACAAGAGGCAGATGAAAAGTGGCAAGTTTAGGGGAAGTTTTAAGTGGCTTCCATTCATTTTCAATGGGAAAAAAAGTTGATAAAAAGTGAAATATAATAAAAAGTATAAAAGTTATTAATAAGAAAAGTAATAGCATAGATCTCCTAAAAGAGACCTACGTTTAGGAAGTGGAACGAAGTTTCTACGACAAACCGTCTAGGAGGAGATAGTGACCGAAAAACGGCGAAATAATAATAATAATAAAGAAAAGGATCTCATAAGTGTGAGAGCTGTGCTTACAGCTCTCCCACTAATGAGAGCTGTGCTTACAGCTCTCCCACTAATGAGAGCTGTGCTTACAGCTCTCCCACTAATTATGAAGGGATTTGCTCCCAGACAGCCTAAAGAAAAATGTAACAAATTTAATTCTCAATGAAAAAAAACTAGAAGATGAAGATGTTTCATTTTTAGCAGGAATTAATATAGTGTATAATACACAGACCCCATTGCTTTAGTGATGAGTGATGTCATTACTCTCATTTCTACAGAAGAATAAAACAGGGATTCTCAACCGGACAATCTGACGCCTTGGTGCAAACTGCCCATTTATGTCACAAGGTTCCGACTTTCCAGTGGGGTGACATTTCCTGTAAGTGCACCTCATTTGAACATGTAATAATTGCACTGCCTAGTTCCATAGAGCCAGCAAGCTCCTCCCCCTCGCTCCATGGGATATCAGGCATCTCTTCATGGTCCATCTGTTCACATGAAGAAGGTGTATGAGGTTGTACTGTGTCCCAGTGCTGTCTGGTTCCATCTGGTAACAAGGCAATAAAGGTAATGGCCACCGGGAGAGCCAGTCACTAAGGGCTGTAGCTTGTTCTGTGGGTCAATGAGTTGAGGCAGAGGAATGGGAGCAATGACAAACGGTGGCCCTTCAGTGACTTGTACTAACCCTATGTTAAAAATATTCATTGCTGGAGGGCTCTAGTGTGGTTATTCACATCCATGTGTTTGGATATTGATAAATCTTGTGACACCTTCATTTCAACTGCAGTTTCAAATCTGCAAGACAACCAGGAGGGAATCAGTTAGGCATATGGAAGGTGTTGAGATGCCTATTTTTAGTCCCATTAAATGTACTGGCAGATATACTGTAGTGTCCCTGGAGTTTTATATAACATGCAGAAACTTTGTCAAAGTATTTTTTTCTCTGTGCCGGAAAACCTAATTATTAATTCTTTATTAAGCTTTTGACATTTCCTAAGTATGATTTTTGTCCTTCTTCTCCTGACATTACTCATTTAAATTCAGCGGTGCGCAAATTAATTTTAATCTGTTTCGGCTTGATACAGCGATGACATTTGTGGCTGAGTTTTATTACGCTGTGCTATGCTTTCAGCTTCCCTGATAAAACAGATGTTACACATTCCTGCCATGCCTGTTTGAATTGTACCTGTTTACACTAGCACTATTGTCACACATCCTTTCCTTCCTCCACTCGTTCTCATTGTTTGATACTTGTCAGCCTTTTCAGTACAAATGCAAATTTAACTTGGCAACGCTTTTTATGTCTTAGCAACTGTGTTTGCAGAGATAAATGTAATGGGCTCACCTGGCTGCTGCTTTTCCTGCAATGAGGAGTGTTTGAAAAAAATGTTCCATTCAACCAAAATCAAAACAGCCCAGTTCATAGTCCAAAACATCAACAGAGCATGTTGATGGGCATTTTAAGGAGGCACTTTGAGAGCATAATGGAAAATGCAGGCTGGCTTTAAATGTTAAATCGAAAATGCGTGTAGCTAGGGGAGATGAAGAAATGGCCTGCTACAGCCATCTCTTTATTTTTCCTAAAAGACAAATTGCATCTGAAGATTGAGCTAACAGAGAAGAAGGTCATGTTTTTTCAGTTGTAGCTACTGTTCTTTTACTAATTTCTCTTAAATCTTTTTCACTTAAATCTCTTAAAATTTCTAAAGACGTTTCAAGAAAAAAAAAACAATTCAATTGTTTTTTAAAGGCTCAGTTTTTTTAAAACAGCTGGAAAATGTACTTTTTAGCCAACATTACTCAAACTAGGGTACAGTTTAAAGGGCATTTATTAGGAACTATTTTCAGGCGTGGATTGATACACATTTGGTGTGCTGACTGTTTCAGGCACCAGGACAGTGGGACATAGACAGTGCACGAACATGCCACATGGTTGTGTCACTTATTTAATTTAATCAGAGCTAGTAACATACCTCCTCTACCAGACAGTCATGCCCTTTTCTAGATGAACAGCAATAACTGTTTTTATTACCTAACTTTTCATCTCCTGCAGTGCCATCATCAGCTCAGACATTTTGTTTCTTAAAAAGCTCTTTTTAAAGCAAAAGGTTGTACTGCTAATTGAATGTCAAGTGTCTGCATGCTAACCTTCTAAACCCGGATGGTAACCAGCATATCGCTATATTTAGAGAATGTTTGTATGTTGAGCCCACAGCTTCAGAGAGCCACTTCTATGGCTGAAGAATCGATGTATGAGTTTTGGACAACAGTGTAGTTCTCTGGCAAAAAGTAATTGGCAAATCATGCCTATGCTATACAGTATGTTAAAACAATCAGTTCTTAGTTGATTATGTTGTTTGCATGCAATTTGTTGATAATTCCATCCATCTATTCAATGTCCGTTATCCTGTTAAGTGTTGCAAAGGGGCTGGAACAGATCCCACCAATTTGGAGAGAGGCTGGGTAAACCCTGGACAGGTGATCAGTCTATCAATAGGCTGACACACAGAAAACGACAACCACTGAAGCTCACACTTACAGCTACAGGCAAATTAGAGTCACTAATTAACCTAACTGCATGCCTTTGGACTGTGGGAGGAAATGAAAGTACCCAGAGGAAACCAAGACAGGCACAGCGAGTACATGCAAACTCAACACAGAAAAGAAACGCTGACTGGTTGGTCCTCAGTGAGTCAGGAGTTCAAACCCCATCTCAACTGTGCTGCCTTGTTGACACTTAGAGATGTATTATTATCAGCAATACGTATAATAACACCAGGCGTATTCCTACAAATCAAGCAAAAATAGGAAAAAAAAATACTGTACAGATAACAAGCATCTTCAGTAGTAAGGCTGGCTTTTCATTCCTCATGAAAAACTTCTTCATCAATATAAAGTCTGTATAAATATGTAACCATACAACTATTTTATGAAGTAGCAACATCAGCAAATGCATGCAATAATGAAAATGACGATTTTGATCTGAGTGTCACTTTCACATCTAAATCTACTGTAATAAACAACCGTGCTCTCTGACCTTCCTCACTCCTACTGCTCCATCTTTGGACCATACGGTTACGATGCATCTGATGATTAATTCTCTAACTAATAATGGCCCATGCACCTCTGATAAGCTGACCTCAAATTACACTGTAATTACTGATGTGTATCGCAGTGCTTTCATTGCAGTGATAGGCCAGTTCATGAGAGGAGTCATCACATCACAACAACCTCCTTTCTCTTCACTCCTCCTCCTACTATCCAAACAGGATGCACATCAGATACTGAATTTTATAACCGTATCCAAGTTTTTTTTTCTTTTGTAGTGTACTACACAAAGGGACAGTTATTCTCATGTGCTGCCGTCAATTTGATTTCCATTTGTGTTCATTTCAGATTGATTTTTTCAGGCCCTCTGTTGGTTGTGTACACCTCAGTGGACTTTCTGTGGACTTACTGGATCTACATGCTATTGATCAATTTTGCTCTTGAATTACTTTGTACAAGGCCTGCAGTATAGAGATACTTCTCTTTCATTTGTGGTACTAAAGTAGTAGGTTAAAAGCTTCCTTTGTGTTGATCATAGTTCAAATCCATTCAAACAGGACACAAAAAAAGTAATGCAGTACACAGCAGCACTGCAGCCCTTTGAACGTAAGCAATGGAGGTAAAAGGCAGACTTTATGCTATGAAGTTAAATTAGTTTTGTTTAGTAATTTTTATAATGTAAAAATTCCTGTTCCTGTTCCTCCCCACAATATATAGAAAGAGTAAAAAGTGTCTGTAATCATTGTAATGGACATATCAACAAAAGCACTGCAAGGGTATATGTGCTGCTGATGTGCTAAATGCTAAAACTGTGAGAAAAATAAAATGTTAAAAATAGTCTAACGCAATCTGCTGTGTCCCTCAGCTTTACATAAAATAATGACCGCTCAGACAGAAAAAAATCCACTTCTAAAAAATGGATGACTAAAGAACAGGCTGCTGTCTGGTGTGTGAAATGTTCTCATCAAATCTGTTTACATATCATTCACATGAGTTTTTTTTTCCAAGTCAAGAAATCAAATCAATGTGGGTGCAACATTCTCACAAAATCTTTAGCGTTAGAGATAAAAGGACAGAAATCACATTAATATTATTTATGAGATGTCTGATATTCTTTTAACAACTATGTTGGTAATTTATCAATCTCTCACTTGTAAAGTGCAAAATCCAAAGTGTGTTGTTTCCTACTACAGTGGGCATTGGGCATACAAATGCTGCAATTTCCCACAAATGACAAGCTGAATGAGTGAAACCTGCTTGAAGTTAAAGGCCTGCGAGAAGCCTTTCCAATTAAGCACCTTTACATTTGTACTTGAAATGTGTCCAATGCCAGAGTATACGTAAATTTAATTGAATCTTCAACATAAAACCTATGTTTGACCTGATCCACATGTAATCCAGAGATGGAGCAGAAGATGAAGATGCACTAATGCAGCCTTTTAAAATGCAATAATTGTAAGATGTTAACTCCTAAATTTGATATTTGTTTTAACAACCTCGGCGTTTCTACTCATTTGTGTGTTTGATCCCTTTTCTTGAATGCATATGGTTGCTGTAGATGCATGTAGTTTGAACTGCAGATGTGAGGTGCTGATTTACAACATCACACTAAAGCTTTTGCAGCCCCTACTGTCATAAAACACTTTGATCAGTGTTGTTATGTTTCTGTGTTTTTCTGCAGGCTGTACTGCTCTCTCAAACATTGAGAGTGTGATTTATTCAGTTGCAGTTTGGTTCATGTTTCACCTCATAATTTGACTGTACCATCCTTCGTGCTCTCCATGATGGATGCATAATTTCCAACAGGCTGTTAAAGTTGCTGTACTGTGATGACAATATAAACAACACAGCCACCTCTTGTGCTTGCACACTGTCTACAGTCAGTATCCAGATCTAAACTTTATGCTTGAAAACAGGCAGGACTTTCAATAAAGTAACATCCATGGCAGCATGATGATCTATTAAGACATTTGCATAATTTTAAATCTAATAAGCTGCCCAGAACATTTTTGTCAATTGGGATCAAAGGAGAAGATGTAAGATTTTAATGGGCAGGCAGATGCAAAGAAATGAGCATTCTCATGAGATGAGGCTTCTAGTCAAGAGTGTCACATGTATTATGGATCAGCACGCACAACTCACGCACAAAGGCTGCTGGATCAGGCCTTGAGGCAGAGGCCATTTAGAAATCACAAATGTCTTAATCACTGACTGATGTAAGGTTACACCACCAGAGGCAAGACTATATGTTCCAAATGGTCTTTCCTCTGTCATTTAAAGATGGAGAAAAAGAAGAAGAGTTCTTTTTGACTACAGTACTGCATATAGCCTTACTGTGATGTTAAATGTTCCCACTTTCTAAATGTTCACAAAAGATTCATCCTGTTGAACAAGCCCAGAGGAACAAGCTCACATGTTTGATTTGACTTTATTGTGTCTGGTGACAACTGAAAACGTCTCATCCACTTGAATACTCTCATATGATGCTTTTCAAGCTGTGGAGTTGGGTTTGTCCAGCCCACTCACAACATCTCGGCCCACTGTAACTCCAAGCCTCTCTACCTCACTTCAAAATCTCAGTGCAGCAGAGCCTTTTCAGCTCAAATGTCAGACAAAAACATACTGCAGGCGATGTGGTATGCAGCGTGAGTCTGAAGTGCATGCAGTCACCTTAACAGATTTTTCACCAGGGTTATAGTCCTATACTGATGTGAACACTACTGGTTTACTCCATAACCTCGAATTAAATAATTTACCAGAAGACAGTTTAAAAGCAAAATGAAGTGTGGGTTGGACATCTCTTGGTCCATCTCTGTCCAGCCATATTCATTTCAGAATCTCAGGGTACAGCCACAAGCCGACATCAGAAAATAATGACAGTCCCCACCAAATTTCTCCCAAGTAATACAGTGAAATTTACTCAGAAACAAATGAAACGTTTTACTGACTATTAGTTTCTCACAGGCACAGTGAAGTGTCACAGTAGGACAGACCAAAAAAAATAAAATAAAAGAGACCAACCTAAAATAAAGACATTTAATTGCTGCTGGAGCTTAGGATCCAATTATGCTTGGCTTTCCCTGCTCTGAGCAACTGATAATATCACAGTAAGGGGAAAAAAAAGATGTGTTGAACTCATCATCAGCTGCAGCGGGAACAAGTTTGATCAGGAGTGTGGAGAAGTTGTTGCAAAACTGGAAAACTGCTTTAATGAGAAGCTTGTCATAGTCTAAATACATTGATACTTTTAGGTTACGTTTAGGATAAATAATTGATAAATATTTTTGAGAATTATTGTTATATTTGATTTAAAATTTTTCAACTGACATGTCTGTCAGAGGTAGACTATATGTTTTCCATCAATGTCAGATTCAAACAAACAGGCCCTATGGTCAGCTGACTTCTCGAAGTGATGTCATCCAGTGGTGTATGTTTAGGGTGATGAGTTAATACAGTACTGGAATAGAGTATTTTGGGTTATAGTTATAGTGATGTTTAGTGATCACCACCTGGATTTAACTGAGCAATTAGTTAAGAGCCTTCCATTGAATAATTAGTGCAGTAATTATCATTTCAGCTGGCAACACATTTTTCAACACTAACTGATTCAGTGAGTACCTGAATATACTGAATGACCAGGTTTTCTTATCCATTGATTTACCTTTTCCCCCCCTGATGGCTTCCGTGTGTTTCAAGATGACAATACCAGTATTCATGGTGTTCGAATTATGAGACAGTGGTTCAGAGAGCATCAGACCTCATTTTCACACACTCGAAGGTCACCTGAACCCTACTGAGAATCTTTGGGGTGTCCTGGAGAAGAGTCTGACTAGTGTCTTAAAGTTTAAAGTGAAACAGTTTGTGAAACTCTGGATGGAAATAAATGGATGGAAATTAAAAATTGGTGAAGTTGCCCTTTAACTTGAAATATACTTTAACTTGCAGCAATGCACTTTTGAAAACTATGTCGTCCCTCTGTTCAAACCAAATGCCAGCAGATGGGTCATTCAATTTCAGAAAAAGGTCAACTGTCAACTGAACTGGATTGATGAATTGCACCAGGATATTTTACTACAAGTTTTCCCAGCAGACGAAGCACCTTTTTGTGAATTGCTTCCTCCCACTGGTGTAATAGTGTTATTGCCTTGTTTATTGCTGCTGTACTTGATTTTTTTAAGTTAGCTTCACTAAAAAACAGTCACTAAATAGGTTTGTTTACCCTGCAATTACTGCTAACTTGATGAAAACTAGTAAGAAGTGTATATTTTTACTAACTGAGTGAAGTAAATAATGTACGTTAGGACCGCTATTGGACTTTGCTATTGGGAAATGTTCTATGCACCTCATTAGTTGATGCAGGGAAATTATTGTTTAGTTTTATACTGTTTCCTTTTGGGTCAGCGTGGAAGAGAATATCAAAAAGACAAGAAGCTCCCCTTCGGGATAGTAGAAATTCTCTTCTTCTCCTACATAATTAAAAAGGCTCTATTTAGAACAAACTGCTGAGTTGGCCCATTTAAGATTCATGTAAGTATGAGGCACTATTTGATTTTGGGTTCAGCAGATAGAGAGAAAACACAAGTACCACGGTGTTGCCAGTGGGGAGAAACTATTCTCAGAGCAATGTTTGCAGGTAGCATCATGCTGGTCTTTCACAACTTTCTGAACATTAACTATGGGTTTTCTCAGCCTTCAGCTTTCCCTCAACTAGCCTTGATCCGGGATTCAGTGACAATCCACTGGAATTTACATTTACAAGAAGAATCAACATAATATGCATTGTAAAATTACTGTTAATATGTATATAGATGTTATAAATTTTACATTATCCATATAGAGAGTTATCACTGATCTTGCTGTAAACAAGGAAAATGTCATGTGTGCCTGATCATATCTTCCCCCTAACACTGAAAAAAACAAGAACCGCATCTATTCTTTCACCACCCACACACAAATTGCCAATTTACAATAGGACACCATCTTCCATTTATACCACTTTATTTACTACGTGGCAGAGACAAGCTGAGCTCTCACCTTCCCTATTTTCCAAATCATATATAACTGTATAAGCCTGTCAGTCAATGTACCAGTAGAAAGAATGCTAGTCTGTTGTTTTCTGCTGCCCAGCCAATACAACAAAGATATAACTGCCTAATCGATGACAGATGACCTAAGCCACAGATGGAAGATAAATGTGCAACATGTCCATTGTAAAAGCCTTTTAAAAAGACAAGACACACGGGGGGGAAAAAACACAAGTGATCAATGCAAAACACAACACAGGGCTCTCAGATTTTCTGCAGTATGCTTTTTGCTAATCACTCCACAACCTTAAGATTATAATAAGTAGTAAAAAGGTTTGCACTTGATGCATTAGATTGCATAGTAACAAATGTGACCTACTGTTGACAGTAATTCCTTTATATTGCCATTGTTTACTCAGTAAGCTCAATTTAGAAGAATCATGGTAATGTGCGATGTGCACTGAGCTACATGGTATAGCCTACTTAGTGTTTGTGCATAAAAAGTGCAATATGCTTTTATTGTAAGGTTGGAATTTGCTAGTGTAGCCTCTGCTGTAGCTGCCTGACATATTGTAAAATGGATCTAGTAATGATTAGGGAAGCTTAATGCATGGCTATCTCTGTAGAGATGTTTAATAGAGCATATGCAGTCCCCTATTAAGTGAGATAATTAAAAAAAAACTCTTCAACATTTCATTTCCTTGAACTCCTCTTCGACAGATTCTTCAAGTAAATCATTAAAACCCTTCATGAATTTCTAATGGCAAGATTATTCACTCTAGATGGTCAAATGAAGCAAGATAGCTTTATTGATTCTCAGTTTCATTGTGGTCCAGCATTTTAGAGTTTACAATGTTTTTATTTCCTTTCACTTATTCCCATGGGGAAAAAAGTGGGTGTTCACACACACCCCAGCAGTCACTCTGGAGTTTTGCCTGTAGTAAAAATCCATTATCTTCTCCATTGTTTCCATTATCCATTGTTAAGATAATGAGACTCAACTGCAACTTTTGCTCACCAGTAGGTCAAATATATCCCTTAAAGTTTACATTGCCTTCTGGCCAATTTATGATGTCTATAAATAGGTAATTGCCACTGCATCACAACTCACCATCCGTAGTGCTCTGTACCAATTAAATCACAGTCATATTATAAAGGCAGTGGCATTGCCTGGGGGGAGCTAAATGCAAAAATGTACTTTGAGTGCTATGTTTAAGTGAAATACATGCCTGCCTTTCATCAACCTGCAGTCAGTAACATCCCCACCCCCCACCTTTAATTTTGTTTGAGGTTGTTTACATCAGCATTGACTCCAGCTGACTTCCTTTAGGCATTGTATTTGGCGTTTGTAAGTGATGGATTTCCCTAAAAACAGAGCAAAGTATTGTTCTTAGGAACAAGGACAAGTAGTGAAATCAGCATTATACTCAAGAGAGAGCAATTGGTCTCATGAGAGCCTTCGTGAAACAAATGAGGATCCCAGAGAGGATTATGGGATTGAAAGACTTCAATATGTGACACCAAATTAAATAAATAATATGCATTGTTGCAATGATGCAAGCGCGGCTAAATTAGGAGTGTCGCAGGAGGTAAAGCCCACCCTTCAAACCCGACTTACATTATTGTTATAAGAAAGGTAAGGTGCAAATTAAACCGATTTGTGTTGAAGATGGAAAACAGACCCGTTGTTACATCATTACAGCATAATTAACTCAGAAAGGAAAATCAAATCTTCCTCTTAAAGTGGGGATTGAGGCACATGTTTTCCCCTCTGAGAGATGGAGAATATGAGTGGCTCTGGGTGGTGTAAGGGTAAAATGTAGAAATGTTCATTTTTGAGATTGTGAATCTTCTGTACATGAAGTTGATGTGTTTTTCTGCTGTTATTGTGCTCAAAGTGGTGACTTGGTCAAATGCCATATTAAACAGTCCTTATTACTATGGACAATTCTCCTTTATGTTACCACATGACTGTTTGTCTCATGGTATATGTGTGGTGTAAGCCTCCTCATAAATACCAGCATGCTTCTCTGCCATTTAGGTGTTGACTGTGATCATTGGAGAATGCTGCGTTTCCCCCCACCGATCAATCCAAGAAGGCAACAGTTGACTCTGATCTTTATTTATTTAATATTCCCACCTCAGTGGGAAGCAGCGGTGGGAGGAGGAGCATGAGGAGCAACCCCTGGCTGGAACAGTGATAGTCGTTTATCTCCATCTTTCTCCTCATTTCAGCTTCATCGTCGTCGTCTTCATCATCATCATCGGGCTCAGCTACAGCAGCTTCAGCTTCATCAGATGCAGAAGAGGAGGGAGCAGGAGCAGCGTCCGTCGACAGCGCGGAGGGCTAATAAACAGCACGCATCTTCAGGAGGCGCTCCACTCCAAGGGGAAGATGGGGAAATGGCAGTTGCAGCTGACCAAATGTAAAGATCAACAATTCAAACGAAATCTTCATTTATGACATAGACCTGGGTTTATGTAACAATAAGAGATATTGAAAAAACAAAAGGTAAGATATTTTCCGATGTTTTATGTATTTTTCTTGCTGCATTCATTTAGGCTATTAGGCTGCTGTAACGTAAATGACTCATAGGCTGTAGGAGCGTCCGTTTTAACCCAAATTAAAATCGATTTAATAAAAACAACAAAAAGCTACTTTTAAAAAATAAAAGAGATGTAATCTCTTATTTCGGTTTCATCCGAAAAATAAGAATTTACCTTGTCCCCCCCACCCTCCCTCTATTTTTTTCTTTTTTGTTGAGGTAAAAATATCAGACCATCGTTAATTTGGTCATAAGCTTTTAAACACGCTTTTCCGTCAGTATAAACAAGGACCAAGTTATATTATTTTGGGTTTTGAAAAGGAGGCGCAGTTGCTGCAAATAAGTGTGTCTATCTGCCCCCTTGTGGTTTTGGATTCATGCATTGTCTTAAGGGATTGCCGTAATCTGAAAATTATTTTGAATTATTTTTAAAATAACAGCAATGGTGTTTTTTTTAATAAATGTTTTTATAATTTAAATGTTATTTTCTCAGTCTTAAATCCACTCACATATCTCTTCTGCAATCCAAACCCCACTGCTTTATAAAGCATCAGAAATATTTGATGTGACTAAAGCAACCTTTCAGCAATAATTTCTTTTAAGCTGAATTTTTTTCTAATTTATGGCGTGCAACTCCATTCTTATCATCAGTGGCCCACATTCATGTCTTGTCCCCTCTGTGGTTCTCTGTTATGTAATTTCATTCCCATCAGACTGCATCAGCCTCAGAATGTGGCTCCTGCTTTGCTTATATGAGCTCGCATGGGATAAATATAGAAGTAACAAAACATGAGTGTGAGGCTCGGCAGAGTAAAACGCTAAGTAAGATAAGTCTTATAAGTGTGTGCTTGTTATGTCCATGCATTATGCACAGAGAACCTCTTATTGGGAAAAAACACAGGAAACCACAGAAAATCAGACCACAGGTCAATAATGCTCGAATGTTGTTTAAGCTCAGTTCCACTGTAATTACTTTGATTTCATTTTTCAGATTTTCCCCTCTGACACCTCAAGGAACATGGATGTATCTTCATCCTCCCTTCAGTACGGATCAAAAAAGCGGGTTAAGATTCACCCAAACACAGTGACAGTAAAATATGCCACTCACTTCCCTCAGCCTGGTGATGAAGGGTATGATGACGCGCCCTCTTTCGAGGACTTTGGCACCTTTGCAGAAGCCAATGTGGGAAAGAGACTGGTATCAGACAGCAAAGGTGGCAGGACTTTATTTGGAACTCTGGAGACCCAGCCTAAGCAGCCAAGTGTGCAAAGAGACAAGGGGGTTGGTGGCCAGCTGGCCAGCTTTGGTGAGGCGAATGTATTGGCCTCTAGGGTGACCTGGATGGCCCTATTTGGAGCCGCGGTAGCTCATGGGTGCGTGGCCCTGATTACTCGTTTAGCAGCCGATCGTTCTAAAGTGCCATCCCTTGAGCTACTGTTCATCCGCTCTGTGATCCAAGTGCTGTCCATCCTGGTTGTCTTCTATTACCACGAGGCCCCATTTGGCCCTGCAGGCTACCGCATGCGTCTTTTCTTCTATGGTGTCTGCAACGTAATCTCTATCACCTGCGCCTACACCTCTTTTGCCATAGTACCACCCAGCAATGGCACCATTATGTGGCGTGCCTCAACCACAGTCTTTAGTGCAATACTGGCCTTTCTGCTACTGGATGAAAGGCTGTGCTACACAGATGTGGTCACAGTGGTGGGCAGCGTATTTGGTCTGTGCCTGGTCATGGTGCCAAATGTAGCAGATAATGACAAGTCCAGGCTGGGCTTTTGGAAGGAGGCCTTTGGTTACACAATGACAGTGATGGCCGGTTTAACAGCTGCCCTCTCCATGATCGTCTACAGAGCCATTAAGGAGCGTGTCAGCATGTGGACGGCACTCTTTACTTTCGGCTGGACAGGCACAGTGTGGGGTGCCTCCACCATGTTCATCATGCAGGAGCCCATCATTCCTCTAGATGCGGAGACCTGGGGCTATTTAATTGGAATCTGTATCTGCTCCACCGTGGCATTCCTGGGAGTGTACTATGCTCTAAACAAGTTCCATCCAGCCTTAGTTAGCACAGTGCAGCACCTAGAAATAGTGGTTGCCATGTTCCTCCAGCTCATTGTTCTGAGGATGATCCCATCTGTCTACGACGTCATTGGAGGCCTGGTCATCATGATCAGCGTGTTCACGCTGACAGGAGTCAAGCTGTACAGGGTGAGCAGGGCCATTCGGCAGGATTATCAAGAGATCCTAGACTCACCCATCAAATGATTTTACATATGTCAGTCTATTTGTTTACATTGTTGCTTGGTTGTACAGATCAAAGAATGTCTGAATCTTCAACTAATGATTTGTGTTGTTGTGGTGTGGAAGAATGCCAGTTGTGTAGCTGTCTTAATAGTTGTGTGTGAAATAAAAGACAAATGTTATATGGTGACAATTTCCCAATGATAATACTGCTTTGTGTCACAGACCAAAATGTCAGCAAAAAAAAATAATTAAAAATGTGTTTGATTTTGTGATTTATTTTTCTCCAATATTTTAAATCTGGTTCTGTGAGCGACATTGTAAGACAATTAGTTGATGATATGCACCTTTAATATTAACAAGGTACATCGTATCCCTCTGTTGTTACACTGCCACACTTGTAACACTGTTTAAATGTCAGCTAAGAAATCGTTCATACATACTGGGAAAACAAGAATAAAAATAAGTACAGCCACATTTCATAAAACAACTGGTATTGATTTTCTTAGCCTCCATTTTTTGGTTGCCAATATGGCATAATTGATTTTCAAATAAAATGTTGTTTTGGTGGTCGGCACAGGAACATGAAAAAGGAACGTGAAAAAGAACATGCTGAACTAATTTGTTTCATTTCTGCATAAATGTGTCTTAAAACATGATTAGATTTTCATAAAACTAAAACAAGCCCAGTCAAACAACAGCGGTAACACAAAATATACTTATTTATTTATTGTAGAAAGTTATAAAAGCTGAAATTAACAAGGCAGAAGGCCAATAAAAAAACATGTATGGGTGACTGAGATCAAGGTTGAACTTTTTGGCTTTAAATAGAAATTTTATGTTTGATAACAACCAAACACTGTACTCTCAGTACACAATACTACACAGTACTCTAACATGAGTATTTTACCCCACATGCTGGTGACAATATTGTAATTTAGGCCTGTTTTGCTGTCACTGCAACAAAACAGCTTAACATGAGAAATGAATTCTAAATTGTAAAAGGAAATCCTCCAGGAAAATGTCACCGTATCCATGCTTAAACTAAAATGCTGAAATGTGGAAATGCTGTAGAAACACCCTGAAGGCAATCACGCAACAGTTGAGGCTGTTCTGCTAGGAGAGATGGGTTAAACTATCCCCAAGCCAATTTGCAGCGGTGAAAACTGGAAATGTTTACAGTTACAGAAAGATATTACAACACAAGGGGCTCATGCAAGTTAGTGAAGGCACTGAAGGGTTTTGCCACACACAAATATTTGAGATTGGATACTTTTCAATAATAAATAAACAAATAAGTGTGCCTTTTCGTCTCATTTATTTAATTGGGTTAGAGTTTGCATGAAAATCTGATCACATTTTATGTTATACGCAGAAAGAGAAAGGGGTTCCTAAACTTAAAGTACCACTGCATAGAGGGTTTTATTTATCAGGATAGACGCGTGACAAATATACATTTTGACTTTATTAAAACTGAATAAAAATTTGCAAACAAAAGTTTCTGGGACATCAGATATTCTACAGTATCTTAATAATACTCTTTAAAAAAAATCACATACACTATTTTCCCCCAATAATATTTTTGTTTAATATTTTCTCACTGCCTCTGACGCATGTTCTGACACCAGCAGCTGGCTGATATGTAGCACTAGTGATTAGTACATCCCTGGACACTGCTTCTGTTTACTTTCAGACGCATATCAAACCAAAGCCTAGAGGCAGGTACACTGTATTGAATTAAAGTTCCCTTTAACAACACAATACCATTAGCTTTTTCTGCAGTGGAGGATTCAGTGGCTTAACCAGCAACGTTTCCTTTCTCTGTGACTGATGCAGTCAGTGTTTGTGATTTCCCTTTGGCAAAGCAACACTGATGGAATGAAATAAGGGTATAATACTGATGCAGAGTGGATGAAGGACAATGTGTGGCATATTCAAAAGTGACACATCATGTATGTTTCACAATCAGCCCAGCAGGTGGCATTCACAAGCCACCTAATTCCTTAGCCAGAGAGCAGAAGTGATACTTGATATAATGAATGTAATTGGTGGTTTATCTTGTGGTTAACTACAGTCAGCTGAGAATATTTCTTAGATAAAAATTATTTTACCACATGAACTAACACCCTTCTCTCTTTTCACTGCAAAAGAAAAAATATTAAAGTTACCGTTGACTACACAACCAGAAGTATGATAAAACTGCTGAATGTAATCATATCACATAGGATATAAACACAAATGCTCTACAATACTATGTGTTATCATCACACATATGACACTAGTACTGAAACCACACACCATCAGTCCATCACCAATATTCACAGGAAATATATAAGTGCCTTTCATTTACAACAACAACTACCATAAAACAATGATAAAGTTAGCCAGAAAGCTAGAATTTGCATAACACAAATGAAATTTTGTTAAATAGTGCTCAATGTTGAGTAATAACAATGACTGAATTGAATTTATTTTAAATTATCATTCACAATTATCAGGATAGACACAAGATGGTTAGAGTTTTATCATCTTCCCTGCATCAGTTGTACGCAAAAAGACAAATTATCACATTTTTGAGAGAAAGAAAAAAAAATACCCATTTTAAGCTGAGCTTTCTGAGTATTATTTTTATTGGGGGGAGGGGGGGGTTATACCATTTCAAACACTGTTCAATAGCCAAAGTTTATTTTTAAACTAAACAGTTGTATAAACTCAGATAGGAATTTTAATTCCCACTGTGCATGTTGTATTGCAGTGTTGTTTTGACATGGGGTTTTGTGTGCAGAAAGTAGAATGCATGTTGGTGAGGGCCATCTGTTTAAGCAGGAAACAGATTGCATCCTGCAGCAAGCTACTACAACCTTCCAACTTACAGTACCAACGTTTGCCATTTGCAGGGCCTGAATGGAATTTGATGATGACTTATTGTAGGCTTATATATGTTGACTGGTGGTGCAGATGACTGGGCACTTTTAGGAATGCTTAGAAACACCAGAAGAGAAGGACACCTAGACTTTTCCTATTTAAAATATATTTACATTTTCACTTTTATGACCTTAATATCATAATGAAATAAAGGTATAATAATAGTAAATTATATGAAATAAGGCCTGAGTGAATCGTAAGTTCCAGTCAGTAAACCTTACAGTGCAAGTTTTCTTTTGGGCAATTGATGATGAACAATTAGTTTAACAGCACTACTCCGGTGTGAAGGCATCTCTTTTTATGTAAGAATACTCTTTTGAAAACACGATTACTGTATATTAGCCATTCGGTTCATTCTTTAGAGTGACAACGCGAAAAACACGATGGATCATTATGGAAACGCAAAACATCAGCAGCTGCAGTGTGATAGACTGACATGGTGTATTGACCAATCAAAAGAAAGTCTCGCATCTGATAGGCATGTCCAGCCTATCAGATGCGAGACGTGGAGTCTGGACGGCTTGTGAAGCTGCTAGTTAGCCTAGCCGTGCTGCCGAGCAATGACATGCTCTCATACAGAAATGCAGATCCAGCGGCGCACACCATCTCCTCAGCTAGGCTAGCTTGGTGGAGAGGGACATTATCTGCCTGCTAGCTAGGATTCTGGACATCATTTGTGTGCGTCGGCTTCTGTGACGCTTCTATACATCAAATATTCCTTAAAGGAGATAGGAACAGGTGGCCTTAACTACCAGGTAAGACATTGAATGAACGTGATATGAAAGTGAGCTGCCACTGACGGCGAAGCCGTCTGACACAGGCTCCAGGTCTAACGTTTCTCAGCAGAGCTACAGGCTAGCTTCATCCCGACTCACCGAGCAACGCCAAAACTCACGTCGGCTAACTGCTAACTGTGAACCATAGACAAAACCAGTCTGTCGCCTTGCCAACATGGCCAACATGGCCAACATACCCCGACCCAGGTGGCTAACTGTTAGTTTGACTGCAATGTTAACCGAGATTTTGTTACAATTAAATTAAATTAAAGCACATTTTCCTTTTTATAGCCGATTTAACGTCAGCTAAGTTGGGATACACGTTGTCACGCTTAAGGTAACGTTAAAACATGAAAGCTAAAAGAAATCTGTTGCTCAGTAATTAAACGTTGCTAACACTTTAAATGCATATGGCTCAATGCCCCATATTTTGTCTGAAACTCCGAACGGAGAGGCGCCTTAGAGGCAGCCACTGTAAACGATTTACCTTCTAATTTAGTCGCTGCCAGCACACTGCCTTATTATATTTAGTGACTGTGTTTTATGAAACTACGTAAAACTAGTTCGGTGTTGTCCACCGACTGGACCTAGCTTTGTCACGGTCACAGTGTTGGCATTCCTTAACATTAACGCCAACTCCCTTTAATTTTGCTAAACGGGGATGCAGTGGCATTGGGGATTGTATGGTTTTTACATACGTTACTAGTTATGTTTTTAAAATGGACTATTGAGAATGAAATGAAAACAAGGTTGATAGTCAAATGTTTGGATTTGTTGCCAATTACTCTTATGTTAATCAGCTGTCCTTTAAACAGAGTTGAGTAAACTACTGTATAGTAGTAAGAAAATATCTGAACGTTCATCATTTGACAGTTTTAAATCTTTTTTCTTTACTCTCCTAATATTGTTTCTACGTCACAAAGCCAGACTTAATGTCATGCTTTTCAGTAGCACAGTCTATGATGGGTCTGTCCAGTTGTTGGCAAACTGGTCTAACTTATGTTTGTGTGGTTTGTTAAAGTGGTGCAAGACAATCAGCAGATTTAATATGGCTCAAGTATTTCATTGCACTAATCGAAACATATGGGGTTGGTTAGATTAAAATGATTTAAGGGGGTGGCATGTGTGACTTTCCAAATGCCAAAGGAGGGTCTTTTGCAGCTGCTGCATGGCACAGTTTCTGTAATTATTGTGATGCTGACTGACCTATTCGCAGTCTCTCATTAAGGTTGTAGGGAGGTGAGAGGGGGAGAGAGAGGCATTTGGTCTGCTCTAGCTTTTTCTTGGTGGGAGTCAGAGGGAGGGTAGCCACAGTTTGCAGGAAGAGCAGTGGTGTTGCCTACCATCATAATTTGCCTGAAGGCTGATGTATATTTTTCTAATGACAGTTGAGACTAATTTCTAGGTTGTGATAATGGGCAGTAGACAAGCAAGATCAACAACTTTTGGCTTGTCCCTCCAGGGTTTGCGACAGCAAAACGTGTTCTGCACGTTGATTTGGCATGACTTTTTACACTGGATACACTCCCATTTTAATCTAGGCTCGGGAATGGCACCAAGGTGGCACTTGGTGGCTGGGCCGGGCCACGCCTGGTGGGGTGGGATTTGACCCAGCCGCCTTCTGCATCCCAGCCCGATGTTCTACCCATTGAGCCACCAGCCCCCCCCAATGGCCAATGGACAAGCAATGGAGAAAAATCTTTGGCGATCAGCCACCAGGAGCTTGCATTCAGGACTGAGGACTCTCCTTGAAATAAAGCTTTTGAATACTAAGCATTGCACGTTAATGTTGCAGTGGTGTAGCCCTGTTTATTTAATCTGTATACTCTCTAACAACAATCTTATGTCAAAATTATGACAGCATATTTTATCGATATGCAGCAATGAGCTATTTATGTATAAGGTCCTACCCTTGTCTCCTTCTTTGTGACTGGCTATGTGATGCCAGTTGCTTTGAGCTGCCAAATCTGTCCACACAGCCTAGGGGAAAATGCCAACTGTGCATTTTCATGTTGGCCAAAAAATTAATGTGGCTGAAAATGCCCTGGTCAAATAACAAACTTGGGAATTTAGCCTGTTAAGAGGCATTAGACTTCTAATGAAGTTGAAGTGGAAATGTTATTCTGCATGTCTCATATCTCTCTTCACATCTCTCTAATCGAAGTTTTTGCACAAGCTCTCTTCCATTTCCTCATTTTCTTATAATTAATTTTTTTTTTTCTGTCCATGTTTTCTTTTGACTGCCCATGCATTTACACATCTGTGAAGAGTCAATAACAAAAGTGTTATCTATATTTTAACATAAGGCCCCAAGTAGAAAAGGGAACTTTACTCTTTTTTTTCAAGCGCAAAGAGCAGGAGCAATGAGTAGAATGTGAAGGGTGCCTCGTTTGACTGTGATTTTGTTTTCTTTGCTTTTTTTAAAAAAAAAAAAAGCTGTTATTGCATGCAAATGCAAGTGATTGAGCACTGCACAGTTAATGGTGATAACACTTTACAGAAGTAGGGATGGTATCTGTGGTCAAAACATTTGCCAACTGTTTTCATTTAGTAAGTGATTTGACTTCCTCAAAGAGAAAACAACTGCAGTTTCAGTGGTGTTTTCCTTTTATTAGTTCATAATAGTTTAGGGTTTTTGGTTTAGTGGGTTTGGCAGTGGAAAATGAGGATCTATGTACTGTACCCAATGCTGCAGCCTTCAGTGTGTTGACAGTGGTTAGTATGTACCTATGACTAAAAAAGCAATATTGTGCAAATGGGTATTTTAGAATACAGACCTTCGTCTTTATGAAAGTAGACCTTTGAAGCGTAGCCACATCTTTACTGTCATACACCGAAGCTATATTTAATTCGCCCACTTCCAGATATTTTAAGTAAATTTGTTGAAACAACAGACTAGGTATCTTACAAGTCTGTTTCACTGTAGATAGCTAAACTGTCTGTTTTACAACGAAATGTTTAAGCAAGAGAGTATTAAGCTGTGGTCTTGTCATTAACATCAGCAGTCATGTGTGGAGATTCAGCTAAAAACCTGGACGGTGTGTGATACTAGGCCAATTCTATGTCGTACGTATGGCTGGGGCCCTTTTTCCAAACACATACTTCTGTTGCACATGTATAGGTTGAGAAAAATCTTATCCCTATGTGGCATTTGGGAACCTGTATTACAGAACGCTAAAACTGAATAATCATTCACACTTACAGCATTTGACGTGCATATGCAGTAATATCAAAACAAGCTTACTGCAGTTTAACAATATTTTGATAGCTTCCAGTTGGGAAATTGGGCTGTGGACTGGTTAAATTACAAGACAGTTGACCAAAATCTATCACTACAAACAGAATGAAAGCTGTGTGATTGAATTAGACAGATGTTGTGACATCCCTAAAATATACCCCAGCTGAACTTAAATCAGACTTGCGCTGTCTGCTTTAAAATGTTATTCGTTTATCATTACAAAATCATTATTTTAATGAAAACAAATCTTAGTCCCAGTGTTTGTAGCTTTTACACAGCTTCTTGGTAGAAATTGGTTTAGCCTTAGTGTGAACCCTAGCATATTAATGATGGTGGCACAAATTGAATATCTGGAAAGTGTAAATATTAAACATTGTTGTATACCAGTGTCCTGTTCGACAGTATTCCTTAAAGGTACCAAAGTAAAATGGCACAAACACATAATACTGTCAATATATTGTAGAACTCTTACTTTCATAGGTAACATATCTCCCAGGGGTTAAAATGTGTGTGGACAGTGCTGCGGGATTCTAAAGAAAATGTTTTGTTTTTGTCTGTCTCCTATCAATTATCTTGTTAATATGAAACAGTCTTCTTTTCCTTTGGGCTGTTCCCTTTCAGGGGTCGCCACAGCGAATCATGTGCCTCCATCTTACCCTGTCCTCTGCATCCTCTTCTCTCACACCAACTAACTTTATGTCCCCTCACTAAGTCTCCTCTTTGGTCCTCCTCTAGACCTCATGCCTGGCAGGTCCAGTCTCTGAATGCTTCTACCGATATATTCAGAGTCTCTCCTCTGAACATGTCTATACCACCTCAATCTGGCCTCTCTGACTTTATCTCCAAAACATCTAACATGAGCTGTCCCTTTGTACTTATTTCTGATCCTGTCCATCCTTATCAGTCACAACCAATCTCAAAATCATAAAGCTCTGCTACCTCCAGCTCTGCCTCCTGTCTCTTCTTCAATGCCACGGTCTCTAAGCCGTACAACATCGCTGGTCTCAACATCGTCTTGAACACCTTTCCTTTCATTCTCGCTGATACTCTTTTTATCACACAACACTCTTGACACTTTTCTCCACCCGTTCCTACCTGCTTGTATTCGCCTCTTCAACTCTTTTCCACACTCCATTGCTCTGAACCGTTGACCCTAAGTACTTAAAGTCCTGCACCTTCTTCACCTCTGCTCTATGTAACCTCACCGTTTTAATTGTGTCCCTCTCAGTGACACACATGTATTCTGTCTTACTGCAGCTAAGCTTCATTCCTCTGTTTTCCAGAGCAGACCTCCACCTCTCTAGATTTTCCTCCACCTACTCTCTGTTCTCACTACAAATCACAATGCCATCTGCAAACATCATAGTCCATGGAGATTCCAGTCTAGCCTCATCTGTTAGCCTGTCCATCACCAGATCAAACAAGAACGGCACACAACCAATCCTTAATGTAGACCCACCTCCACCTTGAACTCCTCTGTCACACCCAGAGCACAGCTCGCCACGGTCTTACAGCTCTCATACAAGTCCTGCATCACTCTAACATACTTCTCTGCCACTCCAGACTTCCTCATACAATACCACAGCTCCTCTCTCGGCACCTTGTCATACACTTCCTCTAAATCTATGAAGACACAATGCAACTCACTATGATCTTCACTGTACTTCTCCATCAGCATCCTCAAAGCAAATGCTGCATCTGTTGTTCTCCTTCTAGGTATTAAGCCATATTGCTGCTCACAAATGCTCACCTCTGCTCTTAGCTTAGCTTCCACTACTCTTTCCCACAACTTCATTGTTTCGCTCATCAACTGTATTCTTCTGTAGCACAGCTCTGAACATCTCCTTTTGTTTATAAAAATTTGGCACCTATACACTTCTCCTCCATTCCTCGGGCATCCTCTCACTCTCCAAAATCTTGGTAAACAAACTAGTCAGAAACACTACTGCTACCTCTCCCAGACACTTCCATACCTCCACATGTATGTCACCAGGACCACCTGCCTTTCCACTCTGTCAACACATTTCCATCCTTATCTTTAATCCCCCTAACATGCTGCACATCCTTCCCATCAGTATCTCTTTGCCTCGCCAACCTGTACAATTCCACCTCTCCCTCCCAACCTAGCATACAAGTCCTCATATGCTCTTTGCAGCTCCTAAATTGTGTGGCATCGCCATGCAATCTGGAATGCCTCCTGGCCTCAGGATGCTTGCACACAAGTTCCAACACGTGGCTGTACCAATCTTCTGTCCCAAGTGGCTTCTTTAGCCCTATTATGACATCAACATAAGGCTCATGTTTGCTAGGATATACAACGACAAAGAGGAAGCCAGTATATCCCTTTCATCTCTTTGACAAAGACTGTTTGGATTATTATCTTGTGGTTTACAAATTATTTGCTATTTTGACTGTAACAATAGCTTTTCCGTAAGGCTTTAGCAGCAACAAGTGTTCAGCTACAGTACAATGTGTGGCCAGATAGAGTTTTTATGAGGATCATCTCTTTTACTGACTGCTTAATGCTACTAGTTGTTTTAAGTATCCCAACAGCACACAAAACCAAACCACAAACAGCTTTATCATACTGTAGTACTTGATGTTAGGAATCCTCCTGCTTTGTAAATTTGGATTAGTCATTGGGAAATCCCCCTTGAGCTTGTACAGTTAGTGAAGTAACTGAAGGTTTATTTGACTATTGCCTTGATCCCATTTTGCTTAGGCGTGACCATCATTGGACCTGGTAGCTATAAGCAAATAGGCCACCCAGAACAACAATTGGCACTTGTTGGGTGTGGATATGGATGTGTAGGCTCTGCTATTGTAGGTGGAGTCTGAGAAATACATGCTTTCTTACGCAGAGGTATTATGTTCAGATGGGTATCTGCTTATAAAAAGATCCAAATATTTTCATAGTCTAATGCTTCTGGCTAAGGCCAGTTGTAGACAGTTCATTTACTGTAAATAACAATAGGTAATAATTTAATAACCCGAGTCTGGCTTACATTCACTTTGGTCTTTCAAATAAGCATTGACATTGGTTATAAGTTTTAAGTCTGTTTTACAACATTGTAGGATTCCTACAGAGACTTTGCTTATGTAATTTGCTCCCAGGGCTGGTGTTGATTGAAAGCACACTACTTATGTCTTTTTATTTTATTTTTTTTTTTTATTTTTTTTTTTTGTCTCTCTTTTTCTTATTTTGCTAGTTTCACCGTTACACGCCTAATATAAACAATTTGTTTTTAGAAGCAGGTGATTTTAGGCAACAGTGTCATTTTGCCATTACCATTTCTTTCTGCGGGCTAGATGGTTACATTAAGCCTTGTACTCTGGTCGGCAATATGTAGCCGTAACAAAGGGGGAAGTGAAAATAGGGAAGTGAAAACACTTGAAGGTAATTTACCCTTATCTATTTCATGATCATGTGATATGTTAAATTGCTATCAATAGCCTCTGATGTGAGCATGTTCAGTCTTTCAGAATACTTACAACCATAGATTTGTTTAAGAAACGGTTTCTGATCAAAGTTAATTACATTTTGCTCTAGAGTGATAATTATGTATATTGGATTATACGTAATTATTTTGATAAAATTCCCTTTTTAGCTTCATAAATATGGCTCTCGTCTTATTTTTAAGAAATTTGTACAGTCCATTACAGGGGCCTGGCTCAAATTCACAAGGCATTCGCATTTTGTGTCTCAATCGCTGTAAAATATAATTTAAACACGTAAGTGTGTGTTTGCTTCTCACACATTTGTTTTGAGTGGACCCTTTGATGTGAAGCTTGCCTGAAAGCCCGAAACTTCTAGTGTTGGTTGTTGCTATGAGAGTAAATTTCTGGTAATTCTCAAAGGACATGAGCCACAATCTATTTTTGGCCATTCCCAACTGCTGAGGGGGATCCCGCGGGTAGGAGAACCAACTGCTTTCACACAGTTCATGAGCCTATATGGTTAGTCCAAAACACTGGAGGCCCCTCTGTCCTTAATTAAGTTTTAATGACACTGAAACCGTACCGTTTTATAGTTTAGAGAAATGTGCATTTTCCAGTAACAAGTGTGTCAAAACTGGTTGTAGACATCTCCGCCACCATCTCATCTCTTTAATGAGGTACATTACAGGCATCAGTGCAAAGCAAAGATGTTATCTGAACTCATCTGAAATCAAGGGTCAGGTCTGCACTCTGTCAGATTGCATCATTTTCCCATCATCCGGTCACCCTTGTGTCCACACTTCCTGTCTCACAGCTGGCCTGCCAAGTCTCCCATGACCCCTTGCTGATATGCTGCTATTTTGTTTTGAGAGAATTTAGGACAGCTGGGATGAGATGCAGTCTCATGGGTTATTGTTGCTGTGGTTCGATGTGAAAAAGGGTACAAGCATGTATTCATCGGCACGTTGCTTTCCGGCACGGTCTGTTTGTAAAGAAGACCTAGCCTTTGGCTAAAATATAAGTTTTGGTGTTGGTTGGCGGAAGTGTAGCAGTGCCAGAGGGGCTGAGTGAGCAGCAAGCATACAGAGTACATTCCTGAAGGCAGCAGAGCCCTGTGATTTTAGCAGGCTGTCACAGGGATTAGGTTACTCTGTCTGCCTCTGAGCTCATGCTGTTGCTGTCGCAGTGCCTCAGCATTCCTGCTGAGCATTGGTACATTATTTGCCCGCTCGGTGAAGAAGATTGTACTCTTGGTGTTGTCTACTGTGGTGTTGTCACTCCATTTTTACTCTGGAGCTCAATCTGTCTGGTGAATGAAGACTGACATTAGTGAATGAAGTTTTAGTCACTGGATACTAACATTATTCAACTTCTCTTCTCAAGTACACTGTATGTCTAATATTGTTTCTCTATGTCATGCGGTATCACTTGGGCCACTAGGTGTGCTGTTTGACTAGATCTCCAATTTAATTTTTCATTGCAGGGACAAAAGGGTATTGGCAGCAGCTGTAGACTGCAGGATGTGGTGAACTCATCAGGACTGTTTTGTAGGTACAAAAGAACTCGCAAAGTTGCACTTTGCATCTCTATCACACCACTGATGTGCAGTTGTTGTGGTTTGTCTGCTGCTTTAGTTTTAGTGACTAGTAAAAAAAAAAATAACTATAGAGAATCACTACTACTTTGCTTTGTACAAATTTTACAATTTAAAAAGTACCAGATTTACATTATTGGTCTGTTGCTAATGTGAACAGTGTTGGCACTCTTCAACATGAGTGAGTTACTAATAGTAATGCGTGTTGACCTGCCAGTGAACCACATTTGCTGCTATAAAGTAGATAAGATGGATCCACTATATCAGCTTGGTGTTGGTAATTAACAGTAGTGTGGATTATACATTCTCAGATGGGTTGACCTCTTATTTGTATCCTATTAAGTCTCACACTCACTCACAATATGTGTAATCCCAAAATTAAAAAATTGGAAGGAAGTTGCATGATAATGTCTGTATCCTATAATGTGATCTGTTAATGTTAAGACAGCATTGATACAAGTGTAATTACTTTTGTTGTTATTCTAGTTTGCTGGTGAACTACTGGAATGTTCTTATTATGAAGCACCTGAAGCAGGTTACATGACTTATTTTTTTTGATCAGTTACGAGAAGAAGCTTTATCTTTACTGAGTAAATGTACATTTACATGTGCATTTTGCAATAGAATTTGCATTCCTCTGCATTTAAACAGTGGGAAGCCACCAGTGGCACCTGGGGAGCTAGCTTTTAAGTGTTTAACTCAAGAACACACCTGGTGTGTGGACTGGGATTTGGGCATGCAGTTATTGCTCTACTGTCAGTAGATCACTTTAAAATATTGAGAGAAAGAAATTGTTTAAGCTGTAGTACAGTAGCTGCATGGAATTGGGAAACACATGCACTTTCTGCTCGCTACAAGATTTGACTACCTGTCTACTATTCCATGTGGTCTGGCCGCCCTTGTTGACAGCCACAAACCTGTCAAAGTTTGGTACACACAATATTTTCAGACTTGCCCTCACTTCTTCAAAGACTTAATAATACTTTTTACTCATTATTAAGGTCATACACTATTTGACTGGTAGCGGTGATCCATTATGTCACTGCATCGGTAATGCCCCTTGTAAATGGTAAATTGTCTGCAGTTATATAGCGCTTTTTTACCTATTGGCACTCATAGCACTTTACACTGCTTCTTATTCACTCATTCGTACTTACAATCTCACACACACACAAACACACACACACCGATGGGAGAGCTGCTATGCAGCTGGCCAACCGGGAGCAACTAAGTTGGGGTTCAGTGTCTTGCTCAAGGACATGTGACCAAAAGAACCAAGGATCAAACTAACAATTGCGGGATTGGTGGATGACTGCTCCTGTGCCACAGTTGCCTCTTTGTCTCTTCTCCTCTGCATGTGTTTTAGAATCGTTACTATACTATTATTGCTGATGCTGTTACTGATCCATCTCACTTTACAATAAGAAGATAGTCCCACACTTGTACCACATTAGTCTGAATTTGGTCTGTACTTCTAATCATAAAACTAGAGAGGAGGCTGCTGATTCCAACATGCTGGTATTGTCAGAAGTGTGGTGCATTTTTAAATGTTTTATTTCATAATAATTGAAAATAATTGAAACACTATCTATTGTGTATATATATATATATAGATTTAGAAAGTCAAAAGTAAATGAGTGGAAGCAAAAAAATGCATCGGACTTGGATGTGATTTGTTGAGATATGCTCTTTAACATTAAAATGGTTAGGGAGTGGGCTACCTGTTAATTCTGCCTGGCAGCAGGGTAAGTAGAGATCCGCATTAGACATGAATGTGACACCATTTGACCAGTTTGACCTGTCTGACATTGTGTTTGGTTAAGAGGCGAGTGGCCCAGGCTCAGTCTGTAGCTGTACGATTAGCAGCATCTGTTGCCTAACTTTTTGATCCTCCCTCACATCTGTCGTAACTCACTGTGGTGTTAATGTGCACTTGGTGCTTAGCACCCTAAGCGGGAACTGAACCTGGGAGAGTAGAAAGTTGGTAAAAAGATGGTTAGGGAACAGTGTTGTAAATGGAGAGGGAGTTCGTATACACACATGTCAGCCTCTTTGGCAGACAGTTATCCAGCCCAACCCAGGGAGTGGAGAGATTGTTGCCTTTGTCTTCGTGAAAGAGGCAGCACTTGAGGAGAGTAAATCAGCTCTTTGTTTTTCTTTGCAGCTCTAACATATCTCCCAGTGTTCATTAATTTAATTAAAGATGGAAAGGAGCGGGCAATAACATGCTATGAGATAAAACCACATTATACACTGTAATGTTTTTGGGTAAATGAAGTCAACAAGAACCTTCATCAGGAATTAAACCCAGACCGCAGATATCCCCCCGGTTACATTTTAATATAAACTACATGAATGACAATGCTGGTTTGAGATCTTTAAGTCACAGTCCATATTGTCTTATAGTCTTTATTCTCCTGTAGACAGTGATCTCTTAAAGGATAATCCATTGCGTCAACAACTGAAACAAAGAGGGTATTTTTTTTCACTGTTTACTTATTTTACACATCTTGTTGTAGTTGGAATGGTTCTCTAGCCAGCTTGTTTGCCTAAGATCAGGTTCTGGGCCTATCTGAAGGCCAGCTGCAGCTGAAACCTAGACACCTGTTCTTTAAATAAAAAAAAAAAAAGAAAAAAAAAAGACAGCTTTCGATCAATGTGTATAGTGTCTGGTCCCTAAAGTTAGTCAAAGGGAGGAAAGTGAAACTCTACCCACTCCCATGTTTTCAGAATTGGGCTCACTTTCTTAAAACCTTGGTATTATCCATCCGTCAATGCAGCTGTCATTGGGCAAAAGGCAGAGCACACCCTGGGCAGGTTGCCAGCCTTTCTCAGGGCCAACAAAGAGGAATGTACACAGACAGACAACCATTCACTGTCACTTTCACACCTACAGGCAATTTTGAATTACCAGGTAACCGAACATGCATGTCACTGAACTGTGGGAGCAAACTGATGCAACACGAGAAAACCCACGTAAGCATGGGGAGAACATGCAAACACCACCATTCCACCACCTTGCTACCACCTTGGTACTGCTATTTACTCATTATAAAGGCCATACCAGTGTTCAATATTATATCTTAGATTGTGAATCGATTCACTTAGGTTAAAAATAGATTTTTGTAATAATTTTGAAACTCCAGCTTCAGAGAAAACATTTGAGCCAGTTCATTGGCTTGATAATAAGCAAGGTGTTGTTGAAGGATTTATGAAAATAACGTGTAAACTATCACCTGCAGACAACAAAGCAGACCCACTGCTTGATTATATAATTTCAGCGTTTTCATTGTGATGTGCGTACATGCAATATTCTCAATGTAGGACCTGCAATATCAGGTGGACAAATTAATAGCGTCTGTAATTATTTCGGAAACAAAATTAACCTCAAACAGTTACTTTGTCAATTTTTTCATGTTGAGTAAACAAACTTGTTAAACCACTTTATTTCCCCCTCTGAAGTCACTTCAGAAGAGTAATCATAGCGCTCACCTGCTTATGTGAAAGGTGAGCTGAGATCCATTGCATAGCCAGTTTTGTGCATGGATGCGCTTCAAAAGCATTGTTTATTGAACTTGCACATTTTTTTTGCACGTGAAAGGCAAAACTTTGTTTACCCGGTGTGTGTCTCGACACACTCAGTCAGCCACAAGAATGGGGGCAAAGGATCAATGGTTTGGCGCACACACAAAACTCCATCCACTCCCATGAGACCAGAGCAGCTAAGAGGCTGCTTCTGTAGTGCCTTGCTTTGTCAGTGTTGACCCAAGTATCTGCAGTAATAACCGAAACACAGCCTGACTGTGCTGATGGCTAGATTGGTCATAAGACCAATTGTTGTGAATGTGCTCATTGTTGCACATGAACAAATTGTGATTGTGGATTACAGTACTCCAAAATTATAATTGTAGATGCCTGGGGAACTTGAAAGTTCTTGTGATAAGCATCATTACAACAATGAAGCTTAATTTGTGTATAGTTCACATTTGCATAGTCTGCATACTTAGAAATATTTATAGGCCAGTGCTAAACCTAAAATAATATCCTACATCATTAGCACTCAGTGAGGGCTTCACTTCCTGATGTAGACACACTGCTGACGCACAGTGCCCCTTTTCTTTACTTCCCCTTTACAATAATCTTTGCCATCTTCCTGGCTCCCAGGTTCATGCCTAATACAATAGACAATCGTTGGACTGCTGCTAAAAGGAAATCATCCTCCCTGTAAATTTACGAAGAATGTGAATACTGAGAGATTTGCTCTATGCTGTGGCAGATGTTAGTGTTAAAGACTGAAAGGACAACTTATGTTCTTTCAACAATACAATTGGTGGGGGGAAAGTTATATCTGAAGAGACTAAACTGTGGAAATCTTAGCTGGCATTCTGTCGGGGTTCTGGCTCAGCTGTATTTGAATAACATTGTCCATTTTTTGGCATGAATATACTATTAGGATATTTCTAAATTGGCACTACCTGAGTTTTGTTCAATAGTTAACACGGTTGAGAACATGGAACATGTTGAAGAATGAATTTATATTTGGGTTTTTTGTTTTTTTTTTTTGTTTTTTTTTCCTAGGTCTACAGAGAACTATCAGAGCCCTTCAAGTTCTCAGCTTTGATGCAGTGCAGGTACAGCGATCTATTTCCAAAAGATGTGTATGAATGCTCGACAGAGAGGTAGCTTAGTCCTATTGTCCATAGTTTGACTAGATATGTTGGATATATGTATTAAAAAATTGGATTTAAAGTAAAGTAGTAGTAGTAGTAGTAGTAGTAGTAGTAGTAGTAGTAGTAGTAGTAGTAGTAGTAGTAGGTTTTTTTTTTTTCTTGATTTGTTTTTTTATCTCGATTAAATGCTTTTTTTGTCACTGTTTCAAAAAAGCACAAAAAGTTCAGCATTACACAATAGCTACACTTACCAGCTTCTTGGGGGAAAGCCTGGATGAGAACTAGAGCAGAAGTGTGTCATCATGATATTCTCATCATTGTAGTAGCTGGTAGAACTATTCATAAAGTTGTATTTCTATTCACAGTATTATACACACACACACACACACACACACACACACACACACACACACACACACACACACACACACACACACACACACACACACACACAGTTTATTTGTACAAATTTCAGTAGACTTTTGTAAACCACTTGGCCTTAAGGGAAGTACCTGAGATGTTTTACTTCCCTGATAGCCAAACTAGTCGAAAATGTTGGCCTATTAAATGATAAATAAAAGAAATAGGGATTTGGACAATTATTATTCTATTACCATAAAAACATAAAATTAGGAGGTAATGTAAATGTTGAAGTAGCTCAGCTGGTAGAAAGGGTTGTCGACTGATATCAGGATAATTGTGACTAAGGAATTTTAGTACACCATACATTTAACAAGCTGATTAATTTAAATACTGGAGGTTTGTTCCAAACATATTAGGTTTTGCAACTTGAAACACTGACGCTACATCAATGGGGCTTCTTCATGAATATTTTCTATACTTTGGTAACAAAACGGATCATTTGCCTCTTTCACACCGTTTAAATTACTGTAGTAGCTCATGTCTGCAGCTGCCAGTCAAATTTTTAGTGTGTGACACAGGTGGCTTAAGGAAGTTGATGTAAGTTACATACAATATAACACACGATGAACACTTGGTTTGTAGTGTCGATCAATGTTATTAACGCTTTGTAAAGTTAGTTAACGGATAGGACCGTGTTGAATAAAAAATATGATCCGGTCTCTGGTTCACCTGAAATGAGAGCTCATGAATACTTTAATAGCAAGCATAGCGCAGATGTACAGGGAAATACAATTTATACTGATCTGTGGTGGGGCAGCACACATAAATCAGTGTAAATCAGACTGTCATTGTTTTTCACTTGCCATATCGAGCAAGTGCATGACACATTTCACTTGCCCAAACATAAAGTTTACTTTTCCCCAGGCAAGCAGACAAGTGTTAAAGTCGAGCCATCTTTAAGTTTTGGGGAGTTGACAAAGATCATGTTTCAGAGAGCTGCTGTGCTTTGGTCATCAATTCTTCTCACATTGAGGCAACATTTTCTGTTACAATTTGCTAGTTAGCCTATTGGTGATACTAAAATTATTTTAATCTAGTAGTGGGTATTTTATTAATGGTGAGAAAAGACCTATTACTCATTAACATTAACTGCGGCACATCTATACTGCTGTGGCAGTTTAAGAAAAAATGTTCAGACAGCTGGAACTGTGGCAGGGTTTGGTCTCTCAGATGGGAGAAGTTTAAAGACTGTTTGTCAGTGCACCTTTCAGTTCTGTTTTAACCAGAGATGGCATCAATAAGCATTAAACAATCAGCAAAATATGAAGTTACTTTGATAACAACACAGAAATTTTGCCACATTATTACTTTGATAAACCCAAGCTGCAGCTAATGACTAAAAAAGGTGCTGAAGGCCACGTCACTGCACAAAGACATGCTATAAAATATAGCTCTACAATGAAACTAGTTTATGATTGTGTGTGTGTTTTTCAGTATGTGGAGGTCAATGCTAACATTTTGGCAGGGCAACACAAATGAATCAATGTTTGGCAATGCAGTCAATCACATTTATTTTTCACTTTCTTAATTGGGCAACTCCACGACGTTGACTTTACTTGTCCCGGGAAAGCGGGCAAGTGTTAAAAGTCAAGGCCTGGCTACTACTGCTGCACATAAGTTTACATTGGCCCTAATGACATTGTGTGGTAGACTGTTTGCTCAGTATTTGGTTATAATGGTAATGTGAACTGTTTATTTTATGACATCTGATGTCTTTTTGTTCTCCCCCTCTCTCTAAATTAGTTTACCTTGTGCAAGATGACGGAAGAGGTCATTGTCATCGCCAAGTTTGACTACATGGCTCAGCAGGACCAGGAGCTGGACATTAAGAAAAACGAGCGTCTCTGGCTTCTCGATGACTCAAAGTCCTGGTGGAGGGTTCGAAATGCCACCAACAAAACAGGCTTTGTGCCATCCAACTATGTGGAAAGGAAAAACAGTGCCAGGAAAGCTTCTATTGTCAAGAATCTTAAAGACACACTTGGTAAAGAAAATTATGTCATACTTTGTTTCAGTATTGAATCCCACATGTAATAGTTTAATAATTAAAGCCCAGAAACCATGTTCAAATCTACACTACCCAAAGTTATTATTTGTTATAAAAGCTCACAAGATTCAAGTTAATATGCATAGATATTTTCACTCCAAACATTTGTATCTTCACTCATATCTTTTTTTAAGTTTATGTAAACTCACTTAAGTTTGTGCTTTATACAAAGTTGATTGATGTTGTTTAAGCCAAACAAAGTTGAGTCACCAAGTATCATTTATCTAGGTCAGGTAAACCCCAGTTTGTTTTTGACCACATTGCTGTGGTATCTAATGTACTGCATGTCTTTCTACGTAGGAAGATGGTCTCAGACTGATGCCTGATTGGCTGGAATGCTGTGAGCTACTTTTTCTCACAGCTTACTTAAAGAGTTAGTATCTGGCTGAGTGTCTTTAGTATAGTATCTTGTGTAAGGTTGTGATTTCTCCCTCTACTTTGAAGATTAGTTCAGGTAAGGTAGTAACATTTTTTGGGGGATTTCAAAGAATTTGTGGAACTTTGGACAACTAGATGATCTGTTGTATGTTATCGGTTGCCTCCTCATTCTGTTTGTGTGTAAGCATTGACAGTAGGGTTTCCTTAGCTCTTATCACCCCTGATATTGACACAGCACGTGTGTTGTCTCTACTGTTAACACAATGGCAATATTTCTGGGCACTGCCATTTGCCAAAGGCCTTGTGCTAAGCCAAATGTATCTGTGTATTTAAGCCAAGGTTACCATTTCTCTTCACTTAATTCTTCTTGATGACAACCGTCCAGAAAACATTGGAATACACATTCTGACCACTGGCATCCAGCCTGGATCACAGCCAGATAGCTTGGCATTTGTTTTTGCATATAATATTACTCTTGTGGTTTCATAAAATGTGATACTCATGGGTCATGGTATTTGAAGTCTCCTTTCAGAAGCTAAAATTCTAAATGTGATGAAGAGTCTATTCTCTTTTTTTTTTTAATTTAAAAAGCAAAAGTGAAACTCTGAAAAACAATTTCATTTCCTTTAATTTACTTTCACACATTAGAAAACTGCAAGAAAAAAAAACAGGAAAATGGCCGTTATTTAACTGGTCTAACTAGATTTTTATATGAATCTGAGAGTTTACTTGTCGGATATGTATAGAAAATCATGCAACTTATTGATAGATCCTGTCAGATCTTGTCTCAGTGGCTCTAATGGTTATCAGTCATTGATATGTAATAAAGTCACCACTGTTGCCCTAAGTGTGCGAATGTGTACCGCAACTGTCAGAAGTGCTCATGAACTCTGTTAATTCTGTTACTCATCTATTCTGCTATTCTCCTCCAATTTAAGTACCATTGATTGCCTCTAATTCCAATAAATATAAAATGTTAAGATGTCTGCTGAATCAAACATTTTAGATTTCTCTTTTGTCTGTCTAAAAAGGAAACTTCAGATACCAAAAAATATGACCGCTGCCAAAATTTTTGTTATGAAGCTTTTCATTTTTTTTAATCTTCACCCTATTTTGCTCTGCAGTGAGCAACACTGTCAAGCAAAGAACATGCTGGAATAACATTGTCTGTCGGTTTGGCCTGTGTTATTTTGATGTTTAATCCTGTTGATTGGTTTAACATGGGCTATGCGATTGTTGTGATGGGAACTGTAGTATTAAGATTCTATTGTATCATATGTATTGTTGGGTTTGGATTTGTAGTTAAGCTTAACACCTGCTCTTTATGGACCATTTTGACAGCAACACAACAGCAAACCACGCTTGTGAGACTGACAAAAGATGTGGCCTTGTATTCTTTGCCTGTCTGTGATGTGGCGATAACATGCTATAGCATGGGTTGACCTCCGTCAAAAAGGACTGAAAGAATGGGTGTGTTCAACTTCTATTGTAACTAGAAGTGCCATCAATTTTGTAACTATCGTACATGCTACAATGCAAAAGACTGAAACTCTTGGGCATGTGAACTGTGTCTTCCTGTTAGCAGCTCAGTAGGGTTTGGGTTTGTGTTGCGGCGAGAAGAGAATGGTGACATTCTGCAAACCCATGTGATCAAATGCTTTGAAAGTTGGTATAAGAACTGATAAAATATAACCACAAGTCTGTCTAGCTTGCTTTGCCCTAAACTGTGTAAGTTTATCTGGCTGTTACATGTTAGGCGTATCCATGTGTCAGCGTTTTGAGTGGGAGAATGTATTTTCATACACCATAGACATGAGCTCTCCCAACTTCCCACCTGTCACTACAGCCATTGATCAAATGACAAATAATAATGTCTCAAACAAACCCGTGGGCTCAGGTCTCACATACACATGTCCAGGAAAATAAAACTGTCCAAACAGGTGTGAATACTGCCCTTGATGTGTTGTAGTTTATGATCTACATAAGCAGATTTGGGACCTTTTACCTTTTCACAAGGAGATTGTGTTGAGATGTTTTTTTATTGGACATGTGTGAAGGAGAACAATAAGAGAAGCAGCTTGATGGCCACTAAATTATGTGGGTGGAAGAATTTATTGTTTTTTTTTTTTTTTTTTTTTTTTTTTTTTTTTTATTGAAGGCTGTTGCTGGGTGTGTAGTGGTGTCATCATTTGAAAAAATGTGAGGGTATGATCCATCTGCTGATGGCTGTGTTTAGCCGTGTGCGCTGGTGTTTCTATGTATGTTTGACGACTCATGTTTCCCGGGCTTGTTGTAACGTTATGAGTTTGTCTCTACAAAGAAATGCAGTCATGTGACACTGAGCACTCACTGACTCACTTAGCTATTGCACTGTCCCCACTGATCCCTACTTTTATTTAATTTTTTTAAGAACAGTACGCTATTACAAATATCACTATGACACTCAATTGTGTTTAAATAACTTCTTCACTTTCCTATTGCTCTCGTCTTTCATCTCTGTTCTTCCTTTGGGTCTGAGATTCCCCCCCTCTCCTTCCTTCTCTCCATGAGGCCTCTGTACTCTGCCTTCCTAAACTGGACTGGAGGCCTCTGTGCCCCACTCTCATTGGCTAGCTGTGACCACATGGTCAAGGAGTGGGCTCCTCCGCCCAGCTCTTTGGGTGTTCACATGGAATAACTCTACAGCTGCAGTGAGAACGGAGCAGGGGCCGGGGAAGAGAGAGGGGGAGAGACAGCAAGCCCAAAATGGACATGGCTAACCTATTCAAACATTTCTTTCGTGAGTTTTCTACTTTCCAAGTCTTTTGTTGAACCTTAAACTGTTGTTTTCCAATGCCGTAGTGTTCTTTTGAAGTTTGAGCAGTTCTTTTCTCTCTGGCTGTCCTCGAGCACTTGGGGTTTTTTTTTGTTTTGTTTTTTTACATTTTTTCTTTTTTCCGTCTTCTAATTTTTCGCATTTGGTAGCAAGTCTGTTTTATCTTTACATTAGCCAAATGATGTCATATTTTAAACAGGCAGAAACTGATTTTTTTTTTTTTTTTTTTTTTTTTTTTTTTTTTGTACCAACATGTTGTGCTGGTTGAGAGAGGGAGGGGGGTGTCTTAACAGCTTTTGAGGCTGTGTCTGTGTGAGCGACTGCAAAGACTGGGTGGAAATGCTTTTGAAAATCCTTCTGCTGTGCCGAAGCCTGTAATTGCCTCAGCAATCCCTCTTTCTTTTAAAGACACATACACACAGTAATCCTGCTTTTAGTTTTTTGTGTGTTTTTCCTAGAATTTGTCCTAGTGAGTGGGCTGCAACTCAGTAGATGACATTATCATGCCTAAAGAGACCCTGTCCAGCAAGTGTAGAAATATCTCCTACATAGCCAAAGTCTGTTTCCTTTAATGCTACCTTCAGGGCAAGCTCATTCACTGTGGGAGGGTCCACCCCAATGTCAGTCATGAGCTACAGTTGAAGGGATGTGGGGTTCTCATGTTGAACACTGTAGTCATTGTACTGAGAGGAGGAAAGGGTCTCGGATTGACGTGACAATCTCCTGCACCTCAGTCACTTATCAGAGGAATGTCATTCCTTAATCAGGCGGCTCGGTGGGTCACAGAGACTTTACATTCACATTGACACATTTTTTTACATTTTATTTATTTTTTTGCCCTGGCAGAAATGAAAGTTATAATCTCATTGTAACTGTTGACTGGTATCTTCTGTGTGTGTGTGTTAATGTCAGCCAGCTGGCTTTCTTGCACTTCCAGAGAACACAGACGCGAGCTAACAAACCTTTTTCTCGTTTAAACTGAGAGCTGTTAAACGGGGAGAGAGAGGAGAGACTGTTTTCCGGTTTCTTAGCCTCCCCAGCAAGCGGAAACTCTAATTTGAGCCACATTTCTCCCTGAGCTTTGGAAACATGCAGACCAGAGAGGAAGTGAGAAGTTGGGAGGAAGTTGAATCATTGTGTAGGGTCTGTCTTTTGGACTTTCTGGCCGTCTCTGTCACTCACTCCCTCTTTCCCAACTCTCGCTTCCTATGTCTAAACCACTGTTTACTGTTCACTGACCAGAGAAGCAAAAGACATAATCATAATTAAGAGATTGGTTTGGGAGTTGTCAACGTCACTTAGGCCTAAGATGTGTTTTTTTTTTTTTTTTTTTTTTCTATACCTCTATCTTTGCTTAAGATTAAGTGAACAGTGGTCTGCTCTTGTCAATGAGTAGCCAGCACTGTAAACATGTTAGTAGAAGCTGAAACTAGATATCTATCGCACTTCTCCATTATATTTAAAGATGTAGGGGTGCAACTTTTGTTTTACTATCAGCCAACGCAGGGATAATATTCAGTCTGACCTGTAATGTCAAGTAGAGCTAGATCCCAATGCATTATGTACAGTTTGGTATGGACCATTCTTTCTGTTGTACCAACCATTGTAAACGGTTGTCAGTTGCCTTACATTTTGGGTAGATGTTAGAAAAAAGTGTGTGAAATTAACGTCCAAAAGCATTTTTGCGGGATAAATAAATATCCTAAACATTTTACAATCATATTGCCACCTGTATGTTTTCCTATCAGAGCTGGATTACCTTGGCTTAGCCCCCACATTAGGCCTTGCATTGTCCAAACTTGTAAAGACCAAATAAGTGCCATCTCCTTCAGCTCTGCTCCATCACAGAAACTGATGGCTTCCTGCTTTTGATGTCTCAGACAGCTGAGGTTGACAGAGCTCTGCATATTTCCTGCAAAGCTATCAGTCAGACATGTGACCAGCTTGATGGAAGACTTGCTCTTAAAAATGAGCTTCAGACCATCCCTCCTGACGAACACAGCAACTCACAGTTGTATGCGTCCCTTTTAGTTCCTTTAGAACCTTTAGTTCCTCTTAACTATAAAACCTAGTAATACACTATATGGCTTGACAGTTTGCTTTATGTTGTATACATAACACAAGTGGGTTAAAATGGCAAGCAGGATATTCTAGTGAATTATGAGAGTTTTTGTGATGCACTTGGCTTACTACCATCAATTTTACACACACTTAGCTCTAAACTGTTGGAGTTTCCCTTTGTCGCCTAGCCAACTATTTTACTAATGCAAAATGTGTTCCAGTGATCATGTACAAGTAGGGGGACGTTCATACACTGTCAGACAGCCTGACGCGGGGTGTTGTCGTCCACAGAGGAAGAGCCCTGGAATGGAGGGAAGCTGAGGGGTCGAAAGGGCCCTGGCAGACAATGGACAGCCAGCCAGTGTAGGGAGCTCAGAGTTAAAAACAAAACTAGTTCCTGCTTGTCATTTTTACCGTAACCAACTCGTGGGTACTTTCTTCTACTGCTGCACCTCATCTGAAACCAAAAGTTTCTTCTTCATTATTTGCTGTGACTTACTGCCATCCAGTGCAAAATGATTTCCTTTCTCAGCATCCTTTTCTCAGGAAATGCACAGGAAAAAGCACGTGACGTTGAAATGGAGAACAATTTCTAGTACATGGTATATTTTTGTCTTCCTGTGTTATGGGCTTTTTTAATGCAAAGCTAGGTAGCAGCATAGTCTGTGGGTTTCAGAGGAAGCATTGAGTTGCCACATCTGCATATGCTCCTGCTAACTTCGTGTAGTATTTAGGGTTCGTGTGTGTGTGTGTTATCTCAGCTAGGAAAGAGATGAGGGAGTCCCCGTAGGGAAGGCAAGATGTTGTATGCTTTTAGTTTTTAATCTACTACTTTTACTTCCCTTTATTTTATTTCATTTTGAGCAGAATGTTTTTCACTTGTCATTGATTAAATATTTACTCATCCAATTCTGCCCTTACTCACATGGGTGTGTTGAGATAAGGACCCATAATTAGAGATTCCCCCCTTCAGCCTCATAAGAACTAGTGACATCTCTGTAAAAACAAACAGCTGTGTTCTGTTTGAAGTTCTTGATCATCAGACTACAGTTCTTTAATTTATTTTATACCATATACACATACCATTGAAATTTAACAAGGTTTGACTTTTGACAGAATAGAAATTAATTTTAGCTGGCTGCAAACATTCCTGCATAATTGTAAACTGATGAATAACTCTGTTTTAAAGCCTCATTGATAAGGTGATTAAACTGATGGAAGTTTAAAAAAAAATGGATCAGTTTATTATAGTAACCCATTTTTAAAAATATATTTTTTTTAATGGATTTATGACAAATGGCTTCCTAAATCTGAATATCTTTATCTTTTGAACCGTTTGATGGACATTTATTGAGAAAATGACTGATTATTTTAATGGATGGAAATAATTATTTGAGATGCTTCACACTTTTATTTATCTGTGGTTTGGCATTGTATGCCACTTGGACCTCCACATTTGAACTTTACCCTTGGAGATGGCTGTTACATTAATCCTCTTGGGTCAGTACTAGAATACCACCAGACATGCTTCATACAACTCTACTTATTTAAAAGGTCAGAAGCTTGTACCAAATGTTAAGCTGCATTGAAGTCAGGCCTGGCTGAAAAACACGACAAAACCAAAAGGAACTCCACCAAAATCAGTAACCATCGGTGGAGCAGAAGTCAACAGTCTCCAGCAGTGAAAATATGAAAGTGGCCTTATTTTAAGCAGGACCGAGCTTGTGTTTTCGGCGTGAAAGCGTGGTAAGATAAGAGTCTCAGCTAAATTGTAAAAGGAAGCACAAACTCACTTCTGCAACTCAATACTTGACCACACTACAACAGCATGACAGACACGCTCTTAGGGGGGAACGTGCATGCAACAACGACCCCTAATCTGCTCCCAGGATCATCTGCCTATAGCTGTACTGGAAAACCCCAACTGCCCTTTGGCTTAAATTGTCAGATGCAGAGGTCTTGGGCTTTGGTTTTTCTAATACAAAGCTTGCATGTGACTAGCTGGAGCAGTACATTAGAGTCCTGACAGGGACACTGATAAGTGCTGTCACCTGACCAGAAAGATAAAATATAACCTCAGTTGTTGCTGTTTTTAGCTGGAGCGAAAATATCCTTCAATTTTGCAGGTTGACCTCTAACGTTTGTTTTGAGTAAACCAGATTATTTCCAACTATGTAGAAGACACCTCCTGGGGCATGCACCTGCACAACCCCCCCCCCCACCCCCACCCCCACCCCCGACATGCACATGCGATGTTTTAGGTGTTGTGGATCTAGATTGTCATCCTTGAATTGTTTGAAACATTAAAGAAATTCAAGATGTTGCTGTTGATGTGGATTCATACTTTTAAGATGTCAAAATGAACTTAAAACCCAGACTTATCCTAGCTAATTAGACAATTTCATACACACATATTAAAAAAAAAAAATTATATATATATATATATTTTTTTTTCTTCCTTGACTTGAGCTGTTAAGACTGTACAGGGCCATAACTAGACATCACCACCTCCAGATGACAGCTCTTAGCACCCTGTCTGGAGTCTATAGTTACGTACAGTGGTGTGACTAATGACGGGTTCTGCCGAGAAGCAATTTGATGTTGACTCTCAGCTCTACCATGAAATTTGTCTACACTCTTTGAGTCACAGACACCTTTCGGTAACAATTTATCCGTGGTAAAACATATTCAGTGTGGCATTGTAACACATTAGTCACGTTCCTGGCTCAGAAAATAAACACACACACACACACACACTGCTCCAGTACTGTCCTGAGGACTACACCCTGCCTCAATGTATAATTTTACACTGCTGACTTTTGATTTTGCAAGCAAGTAGCCTTGCAAACGTAATCAGAAATAGTAACCACTCCATTGTATCTGGTATCGGGGCAGTCTCAACTTCTGTCTGGTTTGCCTACATCATAATCATCAGACCATAGATCTTGTGATGATAACAGTAATGTCCTACTGTATTAGCTTTGCAAGAACTAGCAGAATGGTGGATTGTTATGTAACGTATTTCCATAGTACAATATAATGTAGCAAGAGACCAAGAGTTGGAGCTGCTTACTGGTAGAAAGAAGGTGTGATCTCACCACTGACTTCTGGTAGCTATGCATGTGTTTCATACAGCTGGAAGCATGACTGGCTGCCAAGTGGAAATTCTTGTCCAATAAGACGATGACCGTGGGCCTGCCAAAGCTCAGCTTCTGGGCTCCATAACCCAGGAAAAGCTAAATGTCCTGGTAATCCCCCTTGGCTTTTGAGATGCTGCCATCAAATGCACATCTTACACTATGCCAAGAGATTGACTACATGTTAAGATGTGGTCATGTGGAAAAGCTAGTTCACTGCTAAACCACAACTGTTAAACTCTTGATAAATATGTTGTTAATCAGCACCACATTACATTGCAGTCAAATGGTCAACTCTGAGTTGATGGGGTTAGGAGGGGTGAGGGTGTGGAGAGTTTGTGGAGGCAGAGGAGAGGAATGACAAAGTGTTGGCAGAAATGGGATGGAATTTGGTATTCAGTTGCAGAGGATGCAATGTAACCGAGGTGAATAACAACAATGAAATGACCTGAATGATCTTTTGTAATTTCTTTTCTGGATGTATAGGTCCATGAAAAAACAGGTTTTCATCCTACTTAGATTTTCTTTCCTACTACAAATTTTTTGTTTCCTCAGCCTCTAGACCTAACCAGCAAGAATGTATTTGGATTTGAAGTGTGAGGTCAGTGCACTGTAATATGCAAAAGGAATGATATTCAGCCCTGCATACCCAGCCTCCCTGTGTTTCAGCACAACTCCTAATGCTTATAATCGCTGCCTGGTATTTGTGTGGGATTTTTTTTCTTCGCCCTTACATTTTTAGATGAGTGTTTTTTTTTGTTTGTTTGTTTTTTTTTTAGGTGTGTTTTTTGTTTTTCTGTTGAGACATGTTCCTCATCAGTGGAATGATGTGAAATTTTAAATTTTTTAAATATACCAAAAAAAGAAACCGAAGCTCATATTTGCCAAAATCTACATGTCATTTGCCTTGTAATGTAAAGTTTTAAATTAAATTCACTTATGTTCAGTGTATGATTAAGTTGTTTCTGTAAACTCTTACACTTTTTCTGGACTTCTTTTGTTTAGGAATTGGGAAGGTAAAGAGCAGAAAGGGGGGAATGAGAGACACAGCCTCCAACGCAGACGCAGACATGATTGCAGATAACGGCGAGCGGCTGTATGACCTTAACCTGCCTGCCCTGGTCAAGTTCAGCTACACAGCAGAGCGTGAGGATGAGCTGTCTCTGGTAAAAGGCACACGGGTGGTGGTGATGGAGAAGTGCAGCGATGGCTGGTGGCGCGGCAGTTACAACGGACGGTCTGGCTGGTTTCCATCAAACTACGTGACTGAGGATGTAGATGGGACAGCAGGGGGAGGGGGCATGGGTGGGTTCGGAGACCTGGCCGGATCACTAACGGAGAAGCTAGCAGCTGTGGTGAACAGTACCACGAATGGAAACAGAGTGCTGCACACAGTTCAGGCCCTCTACCCTTTCAGCTCAGGCAATGACGAGGAGCTGAACTTTGAGAAGGGCGAGGTGATGGAGGTTGTTGAGAAGCCGGAGAACGACCCAGAGTGGTGGAAATGCCGTAAAGCGGACGGACAGCTGGGCTTGGTGCCTAAGAACTACGTCACTGTGCTGGACTCCACCTCCTATAAACCTACAGCAGCAGGACCTGCTGGACCACCCACACCTGACTGTGACTACATCTCGCCCTCAGGCAGTGGGCGCTTCGCGGGGAAGGAATGGTACTATGGAAAGGTGACGCGCCACCAAGCCGAGGTGGCCCTTAATCAGAGAGGCTCAGAAGGAGACTTTCTCATCAGAGACAGCGAGTCATCGGTCAGTTGCATTTACTTACTCATGAAACAGCCATTGATTTGCTGTTGGTGTTGCTTTGAAACACAGTCTGAACACTGATAACCCACACTTGTTTTTGTTTCCTGTTTTTTTTGCTTGCTTGTTTTGACAGCCAAACGACTTCTCCATCTCCCTGAAGGCGCAGAGCAAGAACAAGCATTTCAAGGTGCAGCTAAAGGACAACCTTTACTGCATTGGACAGCGCAAGTTCAATTCTATGGAAGAGCTTGTTGAACACTACAAAAAAGCGCCCATCTTCACCAGTGAGCAGGGAGACAAACTGTACCTGATCAAGGCCCTAGCTGCCTCCTGATCCCTCTGTTCCAAAACTGCACTCACACACAGACACACACCTACACATTGTTACCTGCATCCATATATCTATATACAAATATATTTACACGTACAGACTCCTACGCCAGAACACACACTAACATTTAAACTCCAAGCCTGAAGTCTTAACACATCATCAGGACTTAAATGCCCAAGTTGTGAGCATTCCAAGAGGTGGTATGGAAGCAAATGCATAGGAGAGGAGGAGGAGGAGGGAGACAAAAAGGACTATAGACTCATGAGAGTTGACTACAGACCTCTTGGTCACTTATTTTAAATTATCCAGATGTGTTAGGTCATAGGCGATGCCATGTATTTCCACCTTGATATCTATTAGTGTTGCATTTAGTTTCCTTTTTTTTTTGTTTTTGTTGATAATGCATAATCTCTTATCTTTTTAAAAATTGATGATTTTGTTTTTGTTTTTTTGTTTTTTTTTTTTAAACTGTATCCAACACACAACAACCAACTATTCTCAGCAATTTTCAGATTTTGGCAGAGTCAAGAGTCTAGCGTAGAGGTCTACCTTGTCTGTCTTAATTGTTCTCTATGGTTGTGGATTCACTAATCCACGACTTCTCGTAACTGCTAATCATGAATGAAAATTAAGTGACCAAAATATATTTATTGATACAATCCTGGTAGGATTATGGTTCTAGAGACTCACCTTTCAAACTGTGCATATGCTTTTTCTTCTTTTTGTGCAAGATCAAACTAGATATTCATCTTCCTTTTTGTACAAAACAACTGCTTGTCTCACATATTGCTGTATCCATATCATGTGAATGTTACAAAGCGCGTAGGGAGAGTAGGGGCTTTGCATGCAAACGGAACAGTATCACACTTTAATCGCATCTCACAGAGATTGACAGAGTTTAACTTGTCTGAAGGTCATATGAAGAGTCAAAGTATTTTTCCTCACAGTGTGAAGCCTTCCTCAGTGCAGAGTCGTCTCTCCCCTTTGCTTAAGTGTGACTGATGGCTGATGTGTCCTCAAAGTGTTGCCAAAAAGGACATTTCTCAAGATGAGGGGAGAGGAGGGCAAAGGGGTGAGGTGGGAGTAATAATGGTGGCAGTAGTGCAGCCTCCATTTCTGTGTAGCTGGGAGGTGAATTGGAGGACCAGTTTACAGAATGTCACTGCTCCTGAGTTAGTAATCACAAGAGGGAATAGAGGAGTGAAGGGTCACACAGGGGTCATGTTTGTGTGGTTGGAGAGCATAGACATTTTGAGCCAGGAGGCATCCTCTTCCTCAAGGAGGCACAGGATCTTCAGAAAGCAGTTTCTAACGTCGAAGTACAGCTGAAAAGAACATTTGGAAATGTATTACATCAGAAATGTATGTGAGAGCAGTTTTAAGTGTTGGTAAAGTCTGCTTGTTTTTCCACACGTGTGGTCATTGTCAAGTTCGAATATGTGCATCTAAATGTGTTGCGCACACTTGATTGACTTTATATGTTGGTATACACTATGGGTATTTCTCAAGCAAAAATGCAACAAGTAGTGTTTGAATTTTGGGCAGCTAGTACCAGTGCTTGCAATGAAATGTGCAGTGGTGTTGACAGGGAGCCAGTCCAGCAGTGGGCTCATGGAGATGATGATCATAATGCCTGTGGTGATGAGTTCTCCAGCTGTGGCCAGTTGGACACGAGCACAGAGAGAGAGAGTGAGAGAGAGTGAGAGCAGAGAAGTGGATGAGGGATTTAACAAAATGGGAATGGAAAAATGGACCCTTAAACAAAAGCAATGCATTGGGATGTAGGAAGGAGACGTGGATAATCTGTTCCACTGGATGTGAGTAACTGGAATACTGCTCCCAGTCACAGTCGATCGAGGATTGCGGAAAAGATTGTGGATGGGAGTATTTTGGGAAAGCTTTTAGGAGCTAGTCTGTCCAAGCATTGAAGAAGAAAAGAAAAAGAAATCGGTCATGCCACAAAGAGCACAAAACATGGGTGTGAACCTTTGGTTTTTTGTTTTTTTTTTTCCATTCCCCAGGTGACTGACAGAGCTGTTCATATGAAAACTGTGTTACAGCAGTGTTTTCTATTTTGGAGCAGAAACAGATTGGAAATGTATTTGTTTAATGTTTAGAACTATTAAATTTAAGAGGGGTTAAATGGCTTGTTCTTGTTTTACACCTACAGCACCAGTCAGAATCTCTTCAGTGTTTATACAAGTGAAACAGGTTTTGTTCGATAAGGAAACCGTCCATGATGAAATCTCATCAGGGTTGAATAAATTTGACTACACGCCTGAAGAGAAAATGACTATTGTGTCTCATATGACTTGATTTGTTAATTTAGTTCATAAAATCAAACTTGTTTAAATTACACTTAATACCATTAGTCCAGCGTGTGGGATATTTGTGTCACGTATTACACTTGCTCTCTGCTTGTTGTATCGGTGCCACGGTGCTGACACATTATGTTTAAGTGTTTTCCTGCAGTCGATCAACTGCTGTTATTTGTATGAAATTTTGTCCCTCACTTTTAGTCCTACATGAATCTTCAGTGCTACACAGCATTAAAGTGATATTACGCCAACGCAATGTGCCCCAGTTTGAAGGAGATTTGAAAGTAGGAGATTTTAAATGTGCCTTCACAGCTTTCTGTCAACCAAAGGTTCAGCGTCCCTTTTTTTTCCCCTCTTTATCCTGTTCTTCCTACTCCTCTTGTCACTGTTGCATCTCATTTGGTTAAAGCTTTGCATGAGCATCAGTCGAGTCTGATTACTGATTTGCTGGGGTGTCTGAAAACACCCTTGTTGGGTCGGGTATGTCCTCATTTAGCACTCACTTTGTCGTCGTAGGTTGCAAATGTCATTGTTGATACTGTGTGTAGTTTCAAGTGACCTTACCATAGCTGATCTCATCAAGTATAACCTCTTCAGTGAACAGTGAACGCCTACATGTACAGTATAAAATATGTGCTGATGATCATTCAGAAACATAGGCCCAGGTGTGATGTAATCATGACCTGAATCTCATGTATGAGCACCTCAAGTAACGGTATCACATATTGTTGGTTGTGAAGAAAAGGTCATGGTTTGCAAGCAAGGTTTTTTTTTTTGTCTTTATGCATTTCATATAAGAATAGTGTAAGACATTCACTTTTGCAGTTTAACTACTTAAATATGTTTAAAAAAATCTTAAATGTCTCTATTTAAAATACAAACTACAGTATCTCTCTGCATTAATGTGTAGTAAACTGGGATCTCCTTCATTTTACGTCACTGAAGGCTGCATGAGTCCGAGCCTTGTTTTAAATTTGCTTAAAAGGACACCCAAGTCAGTTGCGAGATATTATCAAGAGATTGTTTATCAAACTATTTTCCATGATCAAGAACTACAGTGCAAGCTGGATCTCTTTTGTTTCCTGACTGCTAAACTAGCCTGAGAAAAACCCTGAAATTTTTAAGATTTCTTGATAATATTCGGAGCAAATTGTCCATGTTTTAACTTTGGTGCTTTTGTACTGCTTCTATTTCTATGGTGTTCCTTGTTTCACAAAGCTTTGTTCTGTTATGAGAGACCGTGAAGAAAACAGACCCATGCTGTGGAATGACAAAAGGCAGTGCTGTGAAATTTTGTTGTCATGTTCTTAATACTGTTTTTATGGAGGGGAGATTGTCTTCAGGTGTAATAATTTAGAGAGTTTATTAGTGTTCAAAAGATGTAATAAACATCGAAAAATGATACTGTCTGCTTTTATTTTAATTTTCCTTTTTCGTTTTGTTTTCAAATCTGCCACTGTTCCAGAAATAATTGTTAAATGTTTCACTTTTATTTTGTTCAGACATGTTTGCTGGATGTTTTTTTTTTTTTTTTTTTTTTTTTAATCCAGAAAGTGGATAAAATGTTTAATAGACAAGGCCATACCTTTTCTCTTCAAGTCCTAAATGTAAGAATAATCACTGGTACGTTTCCCTGGGCTTTAGGCTTTGCTGTAATGTGATTATGATACAGCTTAAATTGGAACAATAACATTGTCTCATAGACAGCTGATGATTCATGCATAAGCAAGGGGTGTATGGTGATGCTTGTGCACCACCTGGTGGTCTTTTGGATCTTTTTACACTTACATACAAATCTCATGCTAAACACAAACACATTTTGGTCCCTTTATTTGAAATCATTGTTGAGCAATGATTGATTGTACTGTTTTCAAAATAAAATGCTCTATTCATTGACATTCATTCTGTATACAAAATACTCCTTCCACAGAGTTGGGCCTAACAACCTTTCTGTTCAAACATGATCGTTTATCAATCAGCCGCACTGTCCTGAGTAGCACACAGGGTCTCATGGAGCTAATGACACAAAGTGACAGTGTGTAACTTTGGTGTCAATTGAGCCAAATATCACCACAGACCTACAGTTGCTGACCTTGGTTTGTTCCGGTACCAGCCACAACAGAACAGCATGAGCCTTCTCTAGAGCTCTACCAGCTTTGCTCCACATGCCAGTGGGGCCCCGGAGGATTCCCATACTGCAAAAATCACAAGTATTAGTATTTGTAACCTTGTATCTTTTTTATTTACTAACTATTTTAAAGATAATAACACAGCAAGCAATAAAGATGCAATGCTTATAGCTATGTTTGCATCATAGCCCTGCTGACTTCCAACACAAACTAGTTGGGCTTGATCAGATTTCAAAGTGCTGAAGAATACGTGGCAGAGACCCTCTGTAGTCTGTAGGGCTGCGTAGCGATATACAGTTGAAAAATGTGCTATCTATGATCTGAAGGTAAAAATGGAGGGAGCTAACCCAGGAAGAGCTTCTCTTTTAGAAATACAGTAAATCGGATATGGCGGCAGGCAGGTGGGTCATCAGCTGCACTCTGATCCACCAGTGTGGCTCCGTGGGGTTGTATCGTGTGTATGGATGCTTGGACATGATGGCATCCGAGATGTCGTCTAGAACAGGGGCCACATCCTTCTGTCCACTGTTGCAGTATGAGCGCATCAGAGCCATGTGGTGCTCAAAGTGGGTTATCCCATAGTCCTCCTTCACGTCCGAAGGGGCTTTACTCCAGAGCTCGTTGGAAGTGGTAGCTACAATGTCACGGGTCAGGATACCTGTGGCCACAATAAAGTTCCCCGGCTCAATTATGGACACTTTTACTCCCCAGGCCTTCATCTCATAGCGAAGGCAATCAGAAAAAGCTTCCACACCATATTTGGAGATACAGTAAGGAGACCGCAAGACATTTCCCATCCGCCCGTACATGCTGGCCAAGTTCACAACGCGGCCTGCAGACAGAAATGCAAGGCATTAAAATGTGCTCAAATTGTTATACTCTGGCAACCAATGCTCTCAGGATCTGTAAATAGTACATTAAAGTTAATGCAGTGCCATTAGCAACAAAGAATTGTAAAATCAAATGAATGGTCCTTGTTGTGGCTTTAAACTCAAAAAGCCTATTAAGCCTGCAGATCCACAGTTCAACTGTCTTCAGAGAAATTCTTAACGAGAACATGGCTCAGAGCAGCTAAGCAAATAATTTACTCACATCACTGTTTCTCAATGAGTCACTCATTACCATCTTATTAACAGCAAGACACCACAGATGTTCTGTTGGCTATTGTTTATCATTTTCAAAAGAACATGCAAGACATCAGCTTTTAACTAATCTGTTTGTTTTAAACAGTAACAGAGTTTTTATTGTAGCCAAGCTGTAAAAAAAACTAACCAAGTTTTTAAACTGGCTTTAAAATAACTTTATGAAATATTTCTCTGTCTAACATATCTTCTTTGAGCACTTGTGAATATGTTAACCAGTGACAGCTGCTTACCTTTAGCCCTGCGAATTAATGGCAGAACAGCTTTGGTGACCCTGATAGTGCCCCAAAGGTTGACCTCTGACACCTGTTTGTAGGTGTCCATGGAGGTGAACTCCACTTCTCCAAATGTTGAGATGCCAGCATTGTTTACCACAGCCCACAGACCTAGGTCAGAAACAGAGAGTAAGTCACAGAAGATACAAGTTCCTGGATAAGCACAAGCTAAAGTACTTTATTAGGACTGGTGCTGATGCTGTTTTACCTCTTTCTGAGTCCTCCAGGTTGTCTTTGATATATTGTACGGCCTTGTTAACCTGCTCCTCACTGCAGACATCCAGCTGGACAACCTTCATGCGATCTGAATGGAACTCCTCCAGTTCCTTTGCACCCTCTCCACCTTTGTCCTGCAAGGATGACAAGTCTACAACTACCTGCTATACTCAGTTTGTACATTTAAAAGTACACAGCAGCCTCCAAAACAAGGTAACTATACAAGCCTCTTCACTTGCAGCCATGCTGACAAACTAATGAGTGCACTCAATAGTTGCTACTTTATTAGGTAGGCCTAGCTAAACCTAATAATGTTGAATCTTGCAAATTAACTCTATGCCCATACAGTCAACATTATTGTCTTTTTGAAAAAAGTAGTTTATGGTGTTTAACTTATTTCATTACATCAAAGTTCAACCAATGACTCTTGTTACAATACAACTAGAGCGAAGACAGTGGCCTTAAGTTAAAACACCTCTGTGATACAGTAACACCATCCCTGGTAGCATTTATTGGCGTGTTGTCTGTTTGCAGGGCTGCATTGCTGTTACGTGGGGACACGTGGTGGCTGCATGCATTTTTTAACCCATACCTTTAGAAAACATCCAGCAAAGACTGTGAAGCCCAGCTTGTGCAGATGTTTGGCAAGTGCATGACCAAAACCACTGTCACAACCTGTAATAAACACAGCTTTCCCTGTCACCTACAGAGAAGGACAATGAGGACAAAGAACAAACACATGAATGCAATTTTATACAAGATTGAGACAAGATAGGTATCCATTGGTACTTTTAACAATACCCACAGTATTACCCAAACAGCCTTAATCAACTGTTTCCAGAAATGTTTACTACATAATAGGCGTATTCACTATGACAGCATCATGTTTCCTCCACGTTACTAGTTTTATCCTTATACATCTAAGTGCCATATACAAACTATACTAGGTTGCTCACAACTTTATTAAATGGGTCCTATGACTGCATATGAAACACTTTATTTCCATGTTACAAAATACAATGCATGCTGTATTTGTCATTACCTCCACCAGCCCTCTGGGAATTCGAGGCGTCGCAATATATACCACAAAAAGTAAATAGAGAACAACTATGCACTCGGTTACAGTGGCCTCCGCGAATCCCAACATCACCATCACTGCGTTGAGCAGAGAAGGCAGCCCGAAACCCAACACAACTGTCAGAAGAACAGAAAAAGTGACGAGCACGGCCGCTCGGATCGCGGGGAGCGAGGCCATCTTGACGGAATGGTGTGTTTACTTTCCTGGCGAAGCGGTTTTGCATCACCGACCCGCGCGGCCACGACACGCCCCTCTGGACCCAGGACGCGCTCGGGTTAACGGAAAAAGCTAACGGCGTGTTGGGAAACGCGTCTTCCGAGAGTATAAGCTGTAAAAGTCGTTCAGTTGTTGCTTTCGAGCGCAAATAAAATTGTTATGGCATTTGTCAAATGACTGCTGTGGTTTTTAGCGGTGAAGCGGCGGTTAATGCTGGAATCTGGACTGCACTTAACTGGCCTAAACTAGCTTTAACTAGCTAGCAGCGTTCAACCGTCACGTTTAAGGGCTAATCTCAGAATGTGTGACCATATTTCGGTTTATGTCCTAGACTTGAATACATTTAATTATCTCTTATAGGCACGATTCTGTTAGGAATCCGGATGGTTTGCTAACCTGATTGACACGAAACCGGAAGTAATCAGGGGTGAACCCTCCAATCGCTTAATGTAGCTACATTTATTCATTTTTTAAAATTGTTTTTGCTAATCAGCTACTGTTATTATTGTTTTATTAAATAGTAGCTCTTTGTTACCAACGTGAGCATGTATTAAAGTTACACAAACGCAGGTTATAACACTAAAAGTTATGTGCTATTGTATACAGACTAGAAACTTGTTCCGTTGACTGCAAGAACTAGAACAGAACTCAAAGAGAAATACCGGAAGTCAAACACGTTACTGTGTAAATTAAAACCTTTTATTCTGGCACTGTCCTTATGCTCACTAGTCAAGCAGCGCCTCTACTTCTCTGTTCCATCTATAATGTCAATCTGTGTTACATGCATCATTTTGATCTCAGGTATAAAACAAGAATACCGAATATAATGTAAAACAGACTATTTTCTGCCTTTAGATAAGCAGGTAGACCTCACAAATGTTAACGAAAAAACACTTGAGGAAATCCAAACTGTTTAATATTTTTAATATTTCCACATGAAAGATTTGTGGTACAGCCAACATCATGGTCATGTAAAATATAATAAAGCCATAAATATAATGACCTACCGAAAAGCTGGGGATCTAGTGTATTAATGTATGACCAAGCTATGGCCTTTAGAAGTGCTGTAAACATGTTGTACATCTATGTTAAAAAAAAAAACATGGACAGTCCAAAAGCAAGAGAAATCAACTTAAAATAAAATATTAATTCTCTGTAGACATCGAGATGACTGCGTAGTAGGAAAAGACAAAAAAGAAAGAATGTACATATAAGTGACTGCAAATCTAACTTGGGAACATTGATACAAATGGCCCAGTTTAGTCTCTTTTTTTACAGAAAGAGCATTGAGATGAAAAAATGTTTGCAGTTTTTAATACAAGTATCTTCAAAAAGGCAAATTTATAAATCTTTCCTGACTTTATTCACAGCGTAGCAGATACCTGTGGCATGATAAACTGAATCACAGTCTTGCACATAATAGATTGAAGCCGGAAATATTAAACTTTTAATTCTGTATTTACTCTGACACTGTCTTTGGAGGGGATACTAGTAATGGAAGAGATGCAACTCATTTGTAGTTGAAAATTGGGTAAAAAGAAAAAATGAAATTTTTTTCTTGAAAAGCTCTATGGTGACAGTTTGTTAAACTGCAAGTACTCCTTTTATATGACATTTTATTTCTCCTTTACTTGAGAAAAGTATCAAGCTTTTTCTTTATATTTTCAAACGAGTCCATTCCCATGTAGTCTGCCTGACCTTGCTCCCATTTCTCCTTTCGCTCTTCTGAGGACAGCTGTGGTTGCATTACTTGTGCATGTGAAGACAGGCTCTCACCCTGAACAAAATATAACATAATACACAATAATCAAACAAAGAGAAGGAAAACAGAAATTGAGGGACTGCAGAGAACACACACTTGTGCTTGCTGTTTTTTGAAAGCGCTGAAATTAAAGGAATAGTTTGGCATTTTTGAAGCTGGTATAAATACAGTATTGGGGTGCAGATACGTGACAACAGGTCCTGGAAACTACTGCTGTCTCTGTTTTGCCCAAACATGTAGTATTTTGCCCAGAACACAATCCTGATGAGATGCAATAACAGCTAATAGCAGTCAATAAATACACCGTTTTCAGAGACAGTTACATGGGAAGCATGTTTTCCAGAGAACATCTACCACTGTAGGAGACATACTTTGAGTAGGCGGCTTAGAAGGCGGCACAGCTGCACCAACAAACAGCTGATGAGACGTAGAGTAAGTGCAAACACATACATGCATTTATCAATCAGCTAATTAAAGATTAAAAGGCTGCAACAATTACGTTACCATCATTAGCTCAACTAAGGCTACAGTGTAACAATATATTTCACTCAGCTTTGCAGAAACAAATGTTAGCGTATGCCAAGCAACATCACGGAAACCTTTATTCTACCTTTTATATGCGTGTTTTCTGGTTCATACTGTACATGTATGCATTGCTATACAATTTGAATTCCTCCTAACTGTACTAATTGTACTGCATTTTTATTTACTCTGTAACAACGAAACCAGTAGAAGATATGACTCTGCTTCAGCTCTGCAATAACCAACAAAAACAGGAACGAGAGGGAAATTTGTCATAAATACATAGTAACCTTGAAAGACACTGAGTTAATTTAGCTTGGAGGGACTACTGAAGTTTCATAAGTCCTAACTGAAGTTAGGGGAGTGCATTTTGCACAGTATGAGGGCTTTTTATTCTGTCCATCATTTTTAAAGCTGTTCCTAGTTAAATGTAGCACAGAGTCTGGGCAGAACAGAAACAACTGAAGCTACTAAGACTTATTATCAAGTGCATATAAGCACCTCTATACTGTATTAAGACATACCTTTAATGGCCACAGGCAAACACATGCGGAGGCTTGATTTTAGAGTTAAACCAGGTGCCAGCAAACCGTTTTTGACAGTAAAGGTATATAAAATGAGCACAAATCCTTTACTCCATACCTGTTTACTCTCAAAAGTGACAGTGTCACTGTACTGGAACTTTATGAGATAAAGAGGAAGACAGAGAAGAGGTACATCATTCAGAACCATATCAGAGAAAAACAAAATACTGTAAGTAAAATGTAAGGTTGTAAAAATATACAAGTGTCAGCAAAATAGAGCTATTTATATAAATATGCAACAACCCATTTCCAAATATACTTAGATAGTAGACAACTAGAAACCTCCGGTCAGTATGTCAATGGTAAACACAACTGTCTTCTATAAAAAATTGGTTTTGTCACACTTTGGGAATCGTAAGGAGACGGGCTCTGGGTTTGTGCAGGTTGTGCAACACTATGACTTTGACAGGGTACAGCTCTTAATCAATGCTGTTAATCTTCTTCCAAGATAGCCATGTAGTTGCTTTCTGCAGGTAAATCCAGCATAAAAAAGCACAATTTCACACTTATAAACCTTGAATTTGGAACTTGTAACTCGTGTGTATTATTGTGTATTATCTCTTTAAATAAGCTGACACATCAACCTGTTTACAGTGTAAATTAAGCCTGTAGGTCCTGTAAGACAAAATGTGTTCATTCACCTCCACACATCCAGAGTGGAAAGGCTGGTCTCCGTATTGCTCCTGCAGCATGGGCACCACAGCACTGGAGTACAGGGTCCACCAGTCCAGGAGGAAGGTGGGATGTGTGGTGGCCTCATGCACACTTCCGGTAATCTGTTTGCCTTTGGGGTCAAATGTGTAACTCCATGGCTTGGTCTTTCCTAGGAAATGGACCACCTTGGCATTGCCACCATATCTGAAATCAGTCATATAGTAAATGAGGATCAAAATGTGGAAGCATGAATGCTTTATTTTGGACGCTTTATTCAGGGAAGATTTAATCAGTTGTAATTGTTAGTTAATACATTATTATGAACTGTTCTTCAAACTGTAGCTTGTGACTCATTCAGAAAATATTTTTTTATATTAAATTGCTGCTTTTCAGTTTTCAGATGACTACAGATATAACTGTAGGGGGTCTAAATGTTGCCTGCTTAATTAAATTTATGGTGATTGACAGTATGTTAGCATCACAACCCTTAGATGCTTTTATAATTGCACATTTGCCTGAAATTGAGAAATACGCCTGCCTCAACCTGTAATGTGTATTGGATTTAGCAAGATTGAAACAAAACATGAGCCGAGTGTCACAGGCATTTGTACACAAATAAAACTAAGTCTGTCCCTGTGTAATTTGTTTTGCTGCGTTTGCCAGACCTCTAAGCACTACTGCTAACAACTACCAACAACTCAGTACATGTTTATCACCCTTGTCCTAAGGCTGCCAGGAAATGCCACTCCAAAGAGCTTGTTGATGAAGTTTGTTTCTATGAGGGCACAGAGAGATGGGAGGGGGGCTTAAGATGTAGCACACAATGACCAGTCCAAGAGGTAAACATAAAGGTCTTTAAATAAACCACTCTATTTTAAGATTTGTATCAGCTGTTGGAAGCTCAGGGTGCATATCCAACCCAGAGCTGGGGCCTGCACCAGGATGCATGGGCAGAGCTGCTGGAATCTTATGTCTCATCTTGCTCGTAACCTGATGTCATGTCGTGATGTGACTACACGTTCATGTGATAGAGTGTCTGCTTACACCTTGGCGTTGCATCCCGTACATAAGAATTCAGCCACACTGATAGACTCTCTGCTGTTTTACAATACAACTGACTCATGCAAGGAAGAAAATGCAATTAAAACAAAGAAACAAATAACAACAAGAGCAAAATCATATCTCTAACTACCTGCAATGTGAATGTGTCAGAAATTTGACCTTCTAGTGTGTGAACACTTACTGCTTGAATGCTGGAAGGTAAGTGTAGATGGCTATGCTGCTGAGGTTGTATATGAACGGGAGGTGTTTGGATATATCGGCTGTTGCCCAATTACTGAAGAAGCCATTCAAAACACCTTGGTCTCCTCCTGCAACAAAGATGGGAAACGTGTCCTAGTCACAAGGTGTTTACAGCCCAAATTTACGTGGATCAAGAAAGCACTTTTATATAAAACTTGATTATATAAAGTGGCATATCCATTGAAAGATATTGAATCACAACACAAATTAACAAAGATTATTGTGATTCAATCAGGTATAGGAGTAAAAAGGTATTTGTCATGCATTTGTCAATCGAAGACAATTTTTAGTTTTCAGGAATGGAGGAGGGTGTAGAAATATGTGTTTTCTGTAATGTATTTTTAATGATAATGTGGACATGATATGAGATGGGGGTACAGCCAACGTAGCTTATGAAATGAGTTGACTCAACAGCTTTACTTTAGCATGACTACATGAATTAATAGCTCCTAATAACTGAACAGGAGAGCAGTCAAATGACCACACCTGTGACAGCCGGAATAATTAATGGAAATGACTTGGCAACAATTAGTCTTTCCAATTGTGCTGTGGTGCATAGTCAGCAATCAACTAAGATAAGTCTAAACAAGCAGTGAAAGAAATGCTCCCAAACATTCAGAACAGAGCTAAATGCCCTTCTTTTATAAACTGCTGCAGTTATTTGAAATACAATTATATGTCTTGCTACAAGGTAAAGGCAGACCTGAACATATTTCATTAAAACTCTGGTTTCCGTGCTCTATTGTGCAAATCCTTCATATTTTTATCCCTTTAACATGTACAGGACGTAAAGCTCTGGATGTGGGAAATACACAGGAACTACATATGAAATGTAAGCTACTACCTGCGCTACCTGTTCATTAATTATTTGCAGTTTGTATACCTTAGTTAGATTAGTTAAACCTAGATGTCCCTAATAAACAGACAACTACGCGTTTATTAATTAACAGGCTCTGTGCTTTAAGGTTAATTAAAACTAAAAGAGTCCAGTTGATGTCAAACACAGTCTGTATACATCCGCATCATTCGAAGAAAAGGGATAAACCTGCAGATGTGAAAACAACAGTGTCGGTGCAGTAAATTAGTTTTATTCCATAAAAAGCCTTTGTAAATAAAAATATTGTACATTTCTCAAAGTAAGATATAAAAACGACATGAATCATTGTGGTACTGAAGTTCAGGTATCATATCTGCACCAGTATTGAGTATTTTCCACTGACAGCCCTATTCCTGATCAGTCAACTTTAAATAACACAAATAGACATGAGTATTTAAAATGGTTTGTCTCTCTCGCTGTGTGCTGGTGATGTGAATTAACATAGCCCGCTGGGTCAACACTCATATTAAAGTTTGCACTTGAGTTGCCTCCTGTCCTAGGGGCCCGATTGGAGGGATAAACAGCCACTCGCTCTCGCTCAATTTGGGAAATTCAGAACTGGGGCAGGCCTTGTCATAGCCGTGGCTTACGTAAACACAGAACACACTCAGGGGCAACAGATTGGAGGGCAGGGGATACATTTGATGGTAAGTAGGTCAGTTGAACTTCCAGTACCAAAATATCAAATTTAACCAGAAAAACCAAACAAAGTGAAACTTGTCCAACCTATAAGGCATTGAACATCACCTCTGTTACGTCATTAAGTCTGTCTCTGACCAGGTGTTTTGAAACCAAGTAAAATCATGACACAAACTCATTGACTATTCACCCTGAATTGCTTCACCTACTAGGTCAATAGACTAACTCTGGCACAAGGTGAGATGCTGGCTGTTAGCATGTAGCTCCTAAAAAGCACAGAACTGTCTGTGAAACTGCAGACTGCCTCCGTTTAAAATAACACATAGCTGCTGTTTATCCAAACCCCCAACCTCCACCGGGGATTTCAAAACTTAATATAGGGCTGAGTATCTTCATTTTGAGGGGATGAGCAGGGCTCAACAAGAATGTGCATCTAACTCTGCCAGTTTGTCTTGGCAGCAGATAACACTAGAAGCACAGATGCAGAGATAGGGCCTCTGGGTTTAACCACAGAAAATGTTTTCCTGCCATCTTTCCTCGGCAATTAAAAAATAGGATCAATGATCTGCAGAGAGACGGAAAAGTGCATGTGTACATCATGTATGTCTCACAGAAGTGTGGACCTGACACAGCAAAGGGCAAAGTGCCTTCAACTCATGCCCCAGTGCACGAGAATGGCTATAAATAAGTTTTACTCATTAGCATGCCATCAAGCACACAGATGGAGACATCACATCAGAATGTTGCATATAAAATTATAAATAGCATAACACTAAATATTACAGTAACCATTGATGAGGGGGAACATTTAGGACAGTTATGCCTTTTGTCTGGGTTGTGATGAAAAGAAATTCCTGCCAAACAGACAAAAGCAGTCGCCAATTGAAAGCACTGGCGACTATTAGGCAAACTAATTGGTGTTTCCACTAAGCTGTCCCTGATGGAATCTGATTCACTGTATCACAAGCAAAAACGTAATATATTGTTACAAACCATTTGCACCCTGTTTAATTTATTCCACCACTGTCCACGTTGTTAAGTAACATTTCTGAGGTCACAGCGCTAAAAAGAAACCCCAATGTTGTTTACAGTTTGATTGTTATGTTGGCAGCGCTGCTGTTAACCCATCTATAACACGTTATAAGCATGAAAGTAGTTTAGATCACTTGCTAGCTTTAACTGGATGTTTTGACTCATTTCATGGTCATAAACTCTGAATGGATCGGCCATAGCGTTGTGATCACATGGTTGTCATGTAGATCACAAGTGGTTATAACTCCATTACAAAAGGTGAGTCTTTTTTTTTTTAATTATGTGTTAAAATACAACATGCATGTGTTTACAGTATGTTGTTCCCTAAGTAACAAAAAATTATACTGCAGCTATATCAAAGGTATGTGACATATGGTAAGTAAACTGCAATGTTTCCTGTTCACTATACAGTTAATATTCTATGTGTATCCTTTTCCATATTATAGTTCTTCTCAAAAACATATGATAGATATATTTCAACTTTAGAACGATGGCATCAGTATCACAAAGCTAGAATCGGTTGGCTTTATTGACTCAAGACACCAACATTCACAAATTTCCCTTTAATCAATTCTTCCCTGTATGTAGTAAATATGTAATAAATACTGTATGTATTGCGTGTGTTAAAGATCCGGATTCTGGTTTTAAATGTTCCTGCATTGTTGGGTAAAAAACCGCCATGTAGGTCAACATACCGCTGTGTGTGAGAGTTGAAATATATAGTATAATAATGTATAGTGTACTTAAAGGTTTGGAGTAGGAGACGATATTAACAAAGCCTACCACTAGTGAATGTTTTGTCATGCTAAAATGTGTTCTGAATAAACTTGTAAAAAATGTTTTGACTGATTCAGGATTTTTTTTTTCCTAGAAAGCAAAAACCACGATCCTGCAGTATATAGACACCACACTACTCTACGAATGGGGACCTTTGACCTTTCCAAGTGATGATCTGAGAAAAGCTCTTCAACAACCCAGTTATTGAGCCAACAGAACCACCACCATACAGTATGTATCATGAAGAAGAGTTGCTGAATGTCAACCAGTGCTCTGTGCAAAACAGGGCCTCTCAAATTTAAACTCCACCCCACCCCATTGAGCCCCTGAGAATAACTCTAGCAAAGCTACATGGTCAGTGAGTGGAGAGCCTTGTGTCGATCACCGGGCTCAATAAAGGCCTCACTTAGAACAGAAGGTAAACAAGCTCAGTTTAACTGCATGATACCAAGAAATTCATGCTATTCAAGTGGATCAAAACCTTGAGTACGACCGGAAAAAAACAAATTGAAGACTAGTGGCAAACTAGAAATATTTGAAATTCTCAACATATTAAACTCTTTCTTGTATTTGGCACTGAAATGTGAAAAGAAAAGTGTGACATATGACATAAACAAACATCCTCTAATGCCATCTAAAAGTGTACAAATACATTTTAAAAATTGCTCATTTAAACTGGTAATGAAAATATTACATGAAGGGAACATTTAATAAGTACTTTTATTTGCTTTCTTCCAAATATTTAGGTATTAAGTATAAAAGCAATAATGTCCTTTATAAGCTGAACGTTTTGAAGTTTGAATGTTGTTTCTAGCTGAAAGTAAGCTGAAGTAGTTAGGCACCAAAAATGTACGAAAGACAGAAGTCACAATAATAATAATAATAATAATAAATATTATAATATCATTACTGTAAATACTAAAGCTTTCACAGTCAATTATTTATTAAGCTACCAAGTATTTCATGGTTCATTCATTCAATTAACAAAAAAGGAAAAATGCTCATGATATGTTCCCAGGGTTGCCCAGGTGATGTCTTCAAATTGTTTTGTCTAACTATCAGTCCAGAAACCAAAAGTACTTTGTTTACATTGATGATACTAGAGAGGCCGGGATAGGGAATGTATCATGTTTGATAAAAGACTCAACTGTCCTCTAAGTTATCCATGATGTAAATTTTACGATCTGCCAAGTCCATAGCGTCTGGGCAGACTGTACAGTTTGTATCTGTGCAAACTGTCTGCACTGCTCCAACTTTGCATGTGCTAGACATACAAACCAGGTGCTCACTGAATGCACCAAGTATCTTTCGACATCGTTGACACTGTTCTCTTATTGTTTTTTTTTTACTATTACCTTTTCATACTGTTCAGTCAAATGTAACAAAAGGAGCACTTCTATTTGCTGTTAATGACTGTCAAGAGCTGCCATCGTGTTTATAATAGGCATGGGGAAGGAGGTATGTACAATGACATACCCCCATCGGCAATAGGACTAAAGGCAAGTGTGCATCTGTTGAGCCAGCATTTATTTAGTATCAGATCAGACAAGCAGTAACCATAGATTGGCTTTAAAAGGTTTTGCACAAAAGCAGTGACTATAAAAAATGCTAAGGATGTTTCTTGGGTCTTACCATCAAAGCTGCCGTTTTCTGTACAATACTGAAGCAGTTTGCCATAAGTCTCCATAGAAGGAGAAAAAACAAATACACCAGAGTTGAAGCAGTCAGGCCAGCCAGGATCAGGAGCAGCTGACAATTCTTCTCTGTCAAACAGCTCATCTATATTTGAAAGCACCTAGGATGTAGACACAAACAAAAACAGACCAAGATTCTTAAAAATATGGTGCAGCAGTGTGCTTAGCTTCAAACAAAATGCCCATTTAGGCTCACCAGTGTGTCTGCATCCATAAAAACGCATTTGGAGTAATGTGTCAGGGTCCAGCAGTGAAGTTTAGTGAAGGTGACGCCCAGGTCAGGCCTCTTCATCAGAGCCAGGTGTGCTGTGTCGCCACTGTCCAGCACGTCCACCAGCGTCACCTCATCGTAGATCCTCTTCAGCACAGACCTAGTCATTCACAACACTATGAATGAATCACTATCAACTATCCAGCTGGAAAACAAGACTTGACAGGAGCACTAGCGTGTGTGATTCAGAAATGTTGTTCCACTGGTTGCATTTAAGGGTTCTTACTGGCAAGCTTCTGACACTTGTGGACCAGTGAGTGCCACCAGCTTCTTGGATGTGTTGTGGTTACGGAGGGACTTGCCCAAAACCATGGCGCCCCTAGCATAGCTGTCATTAGTAGCCAAAGTCACAAAAGCCTGGTCTGTATAGAAAAGAAACAGGATTAAAGCTTAGCGACTATAAGGGTGAATCCAACCTTAGAGATGCTTATATATTAATATGAATTGTCTTTGATGTTTCCAGAGTTACTCTTACGATGAGGTAACTATTTCTTTTTTGTTGCACAAAGCATGGTGTGTTTTTACTGCTAATCTGCCTTAATTCATTACCACAGAGCTGCAGTATAGAAAACGATGTCTCCACACTTAGATCTGTGCAAACGGTATCATTTAATGCATTTGGTTTTCATTTATTCGTTTGATTTAATAGAAGTCGGCTTTGATGCCAGACAAGGGTCTCTTGTTAACATTGTCTACCATACATTTGTGATCCTCTGAATCTTTTTTTACCTTATTCACCAAATATTTTCAACCAAATTCAGCAAACAGTTTTTAGTCGAAATGTGATTCAAATAATATCAGTGGCACAGTGAGGACAAAGAGCGATCTTCAGTAAATATAAAGTGCACTGACTTCTTGTTAAGTCTAACAAGCAGCTACTGACGACATTTGACCGCCCATCACCAAACATTAGGTTTGACATTGATGTTTGAATCTGTTCAACGATTTTCTTAGGCTGCAGAAAATGTCATGACGTGGTGTTACATCTTCCATGTTTGGGCAGTTATCTCCAGTAATATGAAACACAGAGTAAGCAACAAAATTAGATTAGTGTATTACAAAATTACAAAGTGTGACAGCAACAAACACAAGCTGGGTGTCAAAAAGCAATATGTTCTGAACTTACTTCTTTTGAGAAAACAGAAAGAAAATGGAAAAAGAGAGACTGAAGTACCCAGTACCAGATTTAAAGTCTCAATAAAGTGGATTTTATTTGCGGTGTGGTGCCTTCTCTGTACCACCACCTCTGGCAGCAGGCAGGAAAATCTGTCAGCTACCAGCCAAGTCATGTCTCAGAACAATGACTTGCCTGTGAGAGGACATATAGGTTAAGATGTTGAAATCAGCATGGCAGGAGGAGGAGGAGGAGGCAGACTGTAGCGTGTGAGCCAACACGAATCCCACTTGGACCGTAATCACGGATAACAGTAGGTACAGTAGTTTCATTAAGTGTTTATAGGCTTCAAGTTTGTTCAGTTCTGAGCCAGTTGGTGAACTATTAACCATTAGAGCTGCCAGGTACAACTGGTCTCACCGCTTCTGCACTGTACCACACCCACTTTTTCTCACGTCCCGTTTAATTGGCAAAACCAGAGATGGAGTAGTTATCCAAGTGACCTAATGAATGTCTAATGAATAAAATGTAATAATGAAGCATTTAGTTCAACCACAGCCAAGGCTCATTGATTGAACACTAGAGGCTGGGAGAAGGCCCTGTGACGTACATCATGGTTTTCCATGAGACTGAACTCACGTCCACGCCTACTCCATCTTGTGTCTTTATAGAGCATTCCTACATGTGAGTTGCTGTAAATTCATAAGATTTTAGATTTGCTACCATTTATTTCAAAACAAACATGCTGTCAGGAAGTGGTCTAGCCATTTATACAAACATCTGGATGGTCATCACTGGCATGCACTGCTCCTTCATTCACACTGTAAAAGACCTTAATATGTGCATGAACTCTGTCTATCACGTCTGTCAGATCCTCAGATCACCTTCTTATAAAATTGGAAATGATATTGCTGTAGCCTGTCCTTGAATGCTTGGTGCAAATGTATTTACCACTTGTCACACTGGCCCACTGACAACTGGTGAGCGATTACCGTCCTGGCTTCTTTCACTGTAACACCAGGCCCTGTTGAAAACTGTACCAGTGACTGTACACAGCTCTGTCTCTTCTCCTGGATCCAGCTGCACCTCTTACTACCTCTTAGAGACGATTAAGAGCACTACACCCTGGCTTACCAACGAGACACAGTACAGGTATTTTACTGCTCTTAAACAAACCTATTTGCTTGAAACACAAGTGTGTGAAATTCTGTGAAAAGTGGAAGCTTTCTGCATCTAATGGCACATTTGTAATAAATACGAACATTCTCAAAAGCATCCACCTCTTTGTTGCTTGCCCTTTACAGGTCATGATTGTTATAGATTTATTCTAATCATGAAAAAGTTAATTAAAATAAAATTATTATGGTACCAGTAGAGGGACAGAGTTCAACTAACTTGGTTTGGAATACTGCAGCTTGAATTTGAACTAAACCAAGAATACTTCTAAAACCCTAGATGGGCGTGGTCCTTCATACCTATTTGGTCACAATACAGGTTTAATGTCTGTCCCCGAAAAAGAAGTGAGCTATTTATCCGTTGCGATCCCAAAAGACACCATACAGTACAACTCAGTCTTAACTTAAATCAAATCTTTGTTTGATTGAGTTATTATTTTAGTTAGTGGGTTAATTATTTGTTACGTCTGTGCTTGTACCAGCACCTGTTTCCCACTATTGGGGCAGTCTCAGTGTCAGTCAATCTGCTTGTATATGCAGTATAGTCCATTATTGCTGACTTTCTGAAAACCATTGCATCTCTCTATTCCTCTGTTATTAAACACGTAAGCACATGAGGCTGAATATTCATCTATTTTCTGCTTCCTGTCCTCTCTTTCCACTCACGCTCTCCCTGCGCTGGACCATTGGCCATCCCAAGAGCACTCTCCCTCCCCGCTTTGTCAGCCCTTCATTCCAGATGTTTTGGATCTGGGGTCTCAGTCCTCGAGGCACCTCAGCCTCTCCCTTATCTCGCTTCCATTCGATGTGTTTTCCTACTTCGTGTTTGAACAGCGTGCTTGGGTTTCACGTTTTTTTTTTCTTTCCAGGTCTTCATGCTAGACAGGAGGACTTGTGGTTCAGGCCCTTTCTGTTGAAGCTCTGGATTATCATCACTTTATAGTTTTATTAGTCTGTTATTTTTCTCACTTGAGAATATTTCATTATTTGATACAGAGTTGTCAAACTGGTTGTGGATGGTTGTTAGGGTTGGTGTATGATGCATGTCAAAGGGTTTTTCCTCTCCATATTCTCATTTATGGCCGCCATGCATGACATTCATGTTTCTGATATGACTGACTACTTTGAAGTCCGTTTGTTAGTACAGACAGCAAAACACTGGTGAAGACACAATGTAAAAAGTGTCTGGCACAAACAGCATCAGCTGAGCAAAAGCACAGATTCGGAGAAAGCGACTAAAACGTCGGACTGACATTTTCACCATATATAGCCACGCACGCGATACTGAGAAACAAATCCTCTGTAGCACGTAACTAAGTGGAAACAACTTCTGAGAATCGCAGTTTGAGAAAGCAAACACGCTGAAAGTTACATACCAGCCATGAGTGAAGACGAAGTTACTTTGAAGCCGGGACTTGTAGACACAGCGGCTCTGCCTGGAGAAAAGGACCGACTAAATATACAGAGGTGGATTTATACCAGCATGACAGCAGCCAGACCCAGCGTCACGTGACGGTCTCTACACACCCACCTGCTCCTGACTCGAGCCTTCACACCTCCCCAGTAAGTGCGGGATTCCAACAAAAACGCAGACTTACAAGTGTGTACAATGTGTAAAGGCACCAACAGCATCTCTGAATACGTTTTTTGTAGTTGTTTAGTAAAGTTACATTTAGTTTCCAGCTGGGGGAGAAGTATGGAACCCATCGTGCGTCAGACATAATTGTGCATTCCTGGGACAGCCTTGACCTTTCAAACAACTGTCCAGACCCCCACCCCCCACCCCCCAACCCCACTCTCTCTCTCTCTCTCTCTCTCTCTCTCTGTTTTCCCCAGGCTGGTGTCATTTTTACACGTGGTGTCAATGTAGAGATGATGGTGATGCTTTCATGAGACGCAGAGATCACTAACAACACGTTCGGTGATAAGCACTTGGTGTTTTGTCTCCATCTTGTGGAACAAGAACAGCACAGCAAGAAGAAAGCGAGAAGACATCAGAGCCAGTGGTTGAGGTCACTGGTCCTCTTACTGTGTTACACAACAGTGTAATATTTCTACTGGACCCAGCGGAGGTATTTCTCACATCAGCTGATGTAGTGATACTACTTTTAGAGATGGATATAATACTGAGGGGCTGGGGATCAACTGTAACATACAGTTTGTACATTACATGAAATTCAAATTGATATTTAACCAAGCTACTGAATGTTTTTCTTTTTTCTTATCCTGTGAGTTCAGGGTCGCCACAGCGAATCGTTTGTCCGCATGTTGATTTGGCACTGTTTTTAAGCCGGATGCCCTTCCTGACACAAATTTCTACTGGGCTCGGGACCAGGACCTGCAAGGCTGGGGTTCGGGATGGGCTGTTGGGGGTTCAGTGTCTTTCTCAAAGACAGTTGGAATTGTGGTTGGGAAGAGCGGGGCACAAGTCAGTAGGCTGCCACTCTACCAACTGACCCACTGCCGCCCCCCAAACAAGTCACTGACTATATCAACATTAACCAAATGAAATGAATTTAAATTGATTAAAACATTTTCCAATCTTTGGAAAATGTTTCATAAAATTTTAATGTGTCAAACCATTTCAAAACGCAGACACTGTAATACATATTTCTACCTTCTACTTCAGAAACATGGGCGGGTGCAGTGAACTTCCCTGCTGATCTTTGGCCTCTTTATTTTCTTCCCTCAGGCAGATGCTTGGCAGAGAGGAGACGCTGCCAAGGAGCACTCTGTGGTAGTCACGTACTGTGCTGCTGGACTAAAATCCTCAAAGAGTAATGCCCCCACCCCCTTAACCTTCTCCAAAGCTGGAGCATTGCCAGGTGAACAAGAGGACTCACCAGGGTTCAGAGCGGCTGATACACTAAATTAGTGGATCCTTTTGTTTCTTGAAGCATTGTGTCTCACTGTCCAGTGTCTCACTTTGTATTTCTAAATAATTATGTTTTATGTTTTTAACATGTGATTCTTGGTTTAGATAGTTTGCAGCGTTAAACTTTTCTGCTCTGTAGTGATAGCCTGTAAGGTGTACTATTATTTTATTAACCGTACATCACTGTTTTGGTTTTCATCCAAATAACAAAGGCTCAGTCCACAAGACACTATATTATCATACACACATAAAAATGATTCAGCATGTGGGGATGGATCATTGAGTTTATTGTTTGCACTCATCTTGACATTCTGTCAAGCACAGTGAGGAAACATGGCGGGTGGTGCCCGTATCCATGGATACGGACTGGAGATGGCTGAGTGGTTGGAGGAGCTGGGGGCTGGTGCAGAGGAGCTGCACTGGCAGGGGTCCTGGCAGTTCCGCTCTTTAATAGAGGTTCTTCTGCACGTAGGCGGCAATGTACTTGACGGCCAGCATGGTCTCCTCGCATGTGGGCTTGATCTGAGACTCGGGCAGCAGGAAGCCGTAACGACCAGTGTCACGCAGCTCAAAGGTGTAGGAATATTTTACTCCCAGGTCGTAGGCCCAGTCATCAGATCCTCCAGCAGCGGGATCTGGGGCAGAAAATGAGAGAGAGGGCTTATTTTCAGAGTTGGCTATGCTGATGAAACTGGACAATCCAGATGGGTTTTCATACAAAAATGTAGCTTTAAAGGCCCAAAAAAGCCTTTTTGTTGCCACATTTCTCAACGGACGCTAGTGCACATATAACCATAATACATATTATTAGAGTAGCAAAATAGACTATCAAGTGTCCTCTCAGTATATTTCCCCATTGAGAGCTGCTTTCATTGCAGTACTTACAGATGGTTGCAGCACCAGGTCCGCTGGTGTAGGCAGTGCCATACAGACTACGCAGAGCAGCAGAAGCTCCCTCAGCAACCTTCAGCTACAATGCAGAGGATACAAAAGTGTTAAAGCAGCACTGTAAGTGTTGTAGACATTTGCCCCATAGCATCCACCATCCAGTAAACTACTTTAAACAAAACTATTTTTGCTTATATTACAAAAAATAACAGCTTGAGTGAGTTTCAACAGGAAATGAATGCCCCTGGGAAATGCACAAGCAGGAAATAATATTTCTGGACGGGCAGATGAGTTACGATAGATCCCTGGAATTCTTCTGTTTTGCAACGTGTCTGGCAAGAGCTTAAATTACAAGTGAGTCATATAGAAGCAGAGACACATGATCTCGGTTAGTGTGAGAGCTGGAGCAGGGATGTGAGTGTCAACTGCACAGGACTTCCCAGTGAGAGGTTAAAGAGCTATGAGAATGCGAAATGAATGTAAATGATTCGCAGCTATTAGTGTGACCTTTAGATAACAGTTTGATGGCTTTAAGTTGAATTCCTAATTAAGATATTTTAATAAGTTTGTCTCATTCATATTAATAAACATCCATGTAGTGACTACTTTTACCTGTGATACATACTCTATTACTATCAGAAGAGACACGCTGAGGCAAAATCTGATTCAGGAAATCGATTTTTAGAGTATTCTTAATGTGAATGTTTCCAGCAAAGCTGTCATAATGAATAATTATAATCATTGGGATTGTGATTGACCAGGCATGTCAGTGAATACAGTCATTCAGCTGTGTGCATGATTATGTGTCAGATGATAATAACCAACCAGCTCACTGTGGTCTGCAGCCAGCTCATAGGTGTAGGAGTAGGGGAAGAGCAGCAGTTGAGAGTAGGAGTGGATGGTGATGTAGGCCTTGATGATGGACTTGTTTCTGCGAATGAAGTCGGCAACATTCTTGACCTCGATCTCAGACTCAGGAGTGGAGCCACAGTACGTGTCACTGCAGGGGTTGCTAGAGGCTCCAGCAGCTACAATTAACATGAAAATGTAAAAAAAAAAAAAAAAAAACTTTGCTACATGCCGTACATTTGTTTATGTTTTCATTTTCATTTTTGATGTCATGGTGATGTGATCAGTGCTTGAGGCCATACGTGTACAGACAGCATGGGTACCAATCAACCTGTGGAGGGGGAGTTTGGAAGATGTGGGCGTTTTTCCCTCATATAGTGACATCTACTATCAACAAGTGTTGAAATTAAAGAGCTAAGCTTTGTGCGATGTGATTCATTCTCGAATGAACTATTAAGTGGCGTTTTGAATCCCTATTGTACCCCTTTATAATTTTGCTGTACATATGTTACACGTACTGCACCATCCAGCATTGAAGTTCCTGTTGGGGTCGGCTCCAAAGCAGTTGGTTCCAGATTTCCTGGAGCGAGTCTTCCTCCACATTCGGTTCTAAAGTTTGCCATTGAACAAAAGACACATGTCAGCAATGCATCTAACAAATCCAAGTAATTTTTAATACAGACTGGTGTCTTAGTTATATTAAACTATAAATTGAATTATAGCATACGCTCTTGTGAGTGAAGTCATAACCATCAACGTTAAAGACAGGTAGAACAAAAACGTCCATCTGGTTGAGCAGACTGGTCATCTGAGAATCGCTGCCATAAGTTGAAAGAGCCTGAGGAATATAGCAAAAACATTGTGTGATGTAATCAGTGGAAACCTCTTCCAAATTCTTGTCATGTCTAAACATGTATCCTCCTTACCTCCTTGACAAACCACTGGCAGAAGGCAGGAGAGATCCACTCTCTAGCATGAATGCCACAGTCCATGAAGATAGCAGGCTTGGTGGAGCTGGACCTTTTACCAAGCTGTAGTGTGGTAAGAAGGTAAACAATCGCAACTGTTCTATGAGCTATATACATATGTAAATCTATTTAATATTTAGGATTGATATTAATATTTATCCAACAGTTAATCTTTCAGTCTTAAAATACCTTAAGGACAGTCATGGGGCGCCCCTCAAAGGTGTTTCCAATCACCTGTTTGCTGATCAGATCAGAATTGGAGGTGGAAATAGAGGCGATCCAGGACTGGATCTGAAAATAAAGGATGAAAAAATAAGAACAGGAAACAGTCCATTCATGACTCAGATAATGTTTTGCCACTTACTGTGTCCCAGGTGTTGTACTTGGTGTAACTATGGGCTCTGGGAGAAACCTTACTGTCAGCCTGGGCATCAACCGCAGTCTGCAGATCCTCAATAAGGACCCTGATGAGGGGTTAGGAGGAAGTGATGTAGATATTAAAAGCTGAGGTGGGAGACGTTTCACTTAGTAATGCTGAAGTATAAATTTGATGTACAGCGTGTTTATATTTAGATCCATGTGTTGTGACCTACTCATGCTCCATGTCACTCTGCTGCAGAATTGTGTACACTATGTCAAGGTAGATAGCAGGCACACGGATGTCCACATCAATGTCGATGGTCACCAGCTCGGGGCTTTCAGGTTTCCAGAAGTCGACCTGCAGATGGCGCCAAATTCAAACACTGAAGTATTCAGCTGTAAAAGCCAGATCCAGCACTTTGGCCTCTCATTTGACAAGTGCAAAGAAATTATTATTAAAAAATAATAATGAGATGTCAAGATATTAGCATATATGTTTGGTCTCAGCTGTCAGAAAAAAATAATTTGCACATCTGAACAGGCATTGAGTAAATTATCAGATTGACACCAAAACCCCTGTAGTGAGTGAGGATGGCAGTAAAAGGCTGGAGTACATGTGCAAGAAGATCGATACCTGGATGCTGTCAGCCAATTTCTTAATGAGGGTCACATGTTCATCAAGCACAGGCTTCAGGCGGAAAACTTGCTCTCTAGAGAAAGAAAATAGATGAGAAATGCAGCTGCTATACTGTTGGAGTAATAAAGGGGCAGTGTATTGGGTGAACAGTGTAAGAACAATTTTGTGAACCTACATAAAATGTAAAATGGAGTGTGGGTTTACCAGTTCCCAGGTGGCATCTTTAAACTGCACAATTTTTGTCCAAATTCCATACACACAAGAACCAGATTCCTGATGATGTTGGCTCTATATACCACATTTACAGTTCCATATCTAACCTAACTAAGTGTTTGGAACAAGTTAAATGGCAACAGCATGAAGCAACACCGGTTAAATTGCAATCGAAGTTTGTGAGCCATGTAGCTAATGTACCGATGTACTTTACTCGATGAACCTCTGAAGGACGACTTCTGTCATTTTGTTAGGCGACCATTGGAATTTACATACATTTAGTTAACATATAAACAAATAATCAAATAAAAATCAACATTTGCTGCTTAAACAAAGATTTAATCATACCCCTCAAAGCGGGTAAGGTCAGCCAGGGCAAAAGCCACCAATCCGAAAAGCAGGAGGACCTTCATGTTGGCAGTGTAGTCGACCTCGCCCAGGGACAGCTCTTATAATTTGTGACCTGCCAACCATCCACCAATCCCAATCTGTGCTGCTGCAGCTTGTCATACATACTCCCTAAAAGATTATATGTGTTCCTGTTTGTTATCGTTTCAGGAGCTGTGTGGAGGAATAGGGCCTACATGATGCACTGTCAATGATTAATAGATGATTCTTAGGGAAACTCAACCCAAGGTCAGTTGATTTTGATACTTTGAATAGTTAATCTCATGACAGCATATTTCTAAATGTTTTAGTAACTAATGACACATTTCTTTGTTAAATTAGGATGATGTGTAATATATGAAGTAGAGTAGTAAAGAAATGTAAATAGAACTGTATGTTTTTTCATTTTATTAATATCTTTATACATATATTCGCAAATTGTACACTTAAAAAGTAGAAAAAAAAATCTATCAACATCTTTAATTAGCACAATTACAACCACAATAGATAGATACTAATACTAAACACCCAGCCTGGAGTGTTTGCAAACAGTTACTTCCATACATGAAAACATCTTGGCATTATACAAATACATTTTCACAAAGAGCTCCTAATTCGACAACACCATAGGGCCATACAGGCACTGCTTACACAGTCAAAGATGTTTAAAAGTGACATTACATTTCTGCTACACCTTTGCAACTGTTCCACAAATATAAGTCCTGGCAGAGCATGCATGGATGGTTTCAGCATGATCCTTTTGGTCTCAACTTGTGAATGACCTGCTGAGCACACAGGAGGTTTGTTGCTGCACAATGTATTACTGCACTGTAATCGTAAGCAATGAGCCTTAAGCAATCTCTGATCAATGAGTTTTTTCTAGCATGGCAATACTCCTTTAATGCAGCTAATTTCAGAATTTCTTTACACTGACACTGATTTCACAAGTTTAACGACAAACCTTTGCCAGCATATTCTGCAGATAAAGATAGCAAACTTCTCGGCTTACTAACAGAGGGAAATGAACACAACTTTACAGGTGTTCTCCTTGGTTCAGTGCTTGGTAATACAGCTGCGGTATGAAAAGCATGGAATGTCTCCATCTCTTAGCCACACACCTAAAGAGAGAGAAGCAAGAACTTCATCCTCTTTGTTTTATTTTGTTTCTTTCACTTAACCTCAGAAGAGGGTCTACTTTTGACAGTAAGGCTAAGCGCCTCTGACGCACGGAAGGAGAGGATGCTCATCTTGGAACTGATGCTAGGGTGAGGCCTAGAAGATCCACCTGGTGAGCAACGCAACAGCCGCATAAGGTTTTTGCGAAAGTTGCGTCCCACAAAGCTGTACACAATAGGGTTAACACAGCTGTTGAAGTAGGCAATGCAGATGGTGAAGGGCATGGCAGTGTCAATGATTTCCAGAATGGCACAGTTTTCAACCAGTGTCAGCTGAGTGAGCACCTGCAAAAAGTGGAACACTTGATGTGGCACCCAGCACAAGAAGAAGGCCAGGACAGCTGCCGTGAGCATCCGCAGTACCTCGTCACCCCGGGAGTGGGAGCTTCTATGGATGTGTCTGGCCCGCAGCAGTGCCCTGCCGATGAGGCAGTAGCAGGTGATGATGATGATGAAGGGCACCAGGAAGCCCAGCATGGTTTTCATCAGGCTGATGGCCAACAGGAGCTGCTTCACCCTGATGGCATTCTCCTCTTTTGGGTGCAGAATGCCACACACTGTCGTGTTAGAGTTTGTGATGTTGAAAACATCTCTGGTCAGTGCTGTGGGAACACTAAGCACAAAGGCAAAAAGCCAAATCACCACACAGGTGATGTGTGCGTACGCCACAGTGCGGAACCTACGTGATCTCATGGGGTGCACAATGGCCATGTAACGGTCAATGCTGAGTGCTGTGAGGAAGAAGATGCTTGTGTAGAGGTTAAAAATCACCAGCCCTGCACTGGCCTTGCACAGGAATCCTCCAAAGGGCCAGTAATAGCCTTTGGCAGTGAAGGTGGCCCACATGGGCAGAGTAATGAGGAAGGTGAGGTCAGAAACAGCAAGATTGAGGACAAAAATGTTGGCCACTGTCTTGAGCTTCATGTAGCAGTAGATGACAGCCACCACCATGCTGTTTCCCACAATGCCGATGACAAAGTTACAGCTGTAGACGATGGGTACCAGGGTGAAGATGAATTCATGACTTCCAGATAAGCCGCATTTCAGATGCACCCCCTGTGTCACTCCTGCCGTGGTGTTCTGCATTTTCCCCTTTTAGAGCCAGATCCTAAGACTTTAAACAGGGGGCCCTCTTGGTGGGGGGTGTCTGTGGTGACTGATTCAGGCCTAGGGCGAGGGCCTCAGTAAGTCCTATAAAAGAAACACAAAATGTCACAAGCAGTCTAGGAGAAGAGGCATCATTACCGCTGGCATGGCCCATAAAGCTAATCTGCACGAGCACCCATGAAAATGCTCACCCTACACTAGCTCATTAAAGACCTGCACATTAAAGCCATCCTGACGCTTCGCGCTATTTCTGTAAAGTAAGAAGCCATAAAAAACAGATGTTGTATGTTACACAATATTCCAAAAATGCCCTTTGAAACATCATTATTCAAACAATCGACATTCTGCCTTCTCCCTTAAATGGTATCTTGGCTAATGAATGGCAACAGTAAAACTGTACAATGCTTGTGAAACGGCCTGTTCATCTGGGTGGACTGTCAGCACCCGGAAGGAGAACATTTATGCCTCGCGCTAGGACCTTTGTTAATGAAGACGGCACGGCAAAGTGCGAGCTTGGATAACAACACCATTAAACACTGAGGTACTGAGGGAGCGCAGAGGAGAGAGAGAGCTCCAGTCACTGTAAAAGACATGTCACGTTTCAAACCCTTGGTGTGCAGAGATACATTGTACCCAGCATGAGAACTTCTAATCAGCACACACCTAAACAAACAGGACAGCAGGGATTCAGCTCTGTGGAAAGTTTGCTCTGTGAGAAAATCAAACCTGCATGCTGTGGAAAATTTGCCTCAGGGCTAGTTTTTGCTTCATTTGTACGAGCAGAATGTGAAATGGGAATAAAGAAACTAATTCTCCTCTTTGTTGAGTGTCTTTATGTTTAATAGAACAGCTTAGTGAGCGTCATTAGTGGGGTTGATGTAACAATATTAGCATAAGCCTCATGTATATTATTACTTTAGCTGCAAAGATACTTTCTGTTACTAATTACATGAAAATGACAACATATTTGCAGTTGCATTAAGGCTAAACAGATGCTAGGAAAAAACATACTCTGGAGAATCTGGAGCTCAAAAGTGAGCAAACAGCATGTATGGATAATGAAACATTAATTTAATGGGCTGTTTTTTAGTATATGAAGTTGACTCTAAAAATGTAGGCTGGCAGAATAGAAATAGAAATCTTCTGATTATCAGATTGAGCAAACTAAGGAGGTGTCCTACCACAAGATGGCATTCTATGCATGATTTGAGTTTCTTCACTTCTCAAAGCTGTAAGATATCAGAGTGCATAATACTGACAATTTAATATAATCTCAGCCAGTCCAGATATATATTTATTTAAAAAGTAATTCAGATTTTTTTCTTGCTATTGCAGATATATGGTAGCAGCAGTTGCTGACTACTTACTGAATGCACCTTTAAAAATTTCCCCTTGTGCTTTCCTACTGCCCTCTGGTTGGCATTAAGACAGTCTGAGCTCCTCCAGTAGAACTATTTTATCTCCAAGTCAAAGAGCTCATTTTCCACCAGCCTTCAGAAGATGAATTCTTAAAAAAAAGCCCCTATTCGCTAAAGCAACAAACCTATCGCTTGCAGATGTGGACACTTTTCAGTGTGGAAGATGTGTAGGTGCCAAGGGCAACAGAATAATGAAATATCTCTGAGAGTTTCCTGCACAGACTCGAGTGTGGTAGGCTGGAGAAAGCACCAGCACAGATGGTATTGTTTGGATTGTTTTCTTTCTTGAAGGATCATTACAACGGTTGGCTGTAAATTTATTGTAAAATTACACACAACAGAGAGACAGAACACACTGGTTTCACAGTCTGAGGGTTTAACAAAGTGTATTGCTATTGACAACAAATGGAAATATGGGAAAACAAAACTAGACGCGTTTTACTTCCTGAATTCTTGGATCAGGGAGGTGCTCACAGTGATGGGACACATTTGGCGGGTTATTGCTGCCTATATTTGTAAATGAACCCCTTAACAAAGGTGGTGTGGCTCAGACAGAAGGTGACTTGGAAGCACTGGTACCAGTGATTTAGTGTGGCTTTTTTCACTGAGCTATAGCTCACTGTGAGATGGCCATAAACCCTGGGTGACCACGGGCAGGAAAGTAAACACCACCTTCACAAGGCCCATGAACAAGCTGCATCCTCTTGGATGAGACAATGGACTGTGTGGCCCTCCACTGTTTGCAAAAATAAAGCTGATTACAATAAGGGATAACATCAGGATTAGGAGGAAGTTTGGGGATATGTTTGCACCAGTTTGTAAGGAAGTCTTCCACGGACCACAGGGTCAGTGGTTCGATCCCCGGTCCCGGCTATATGTTGAAGTGTCTGTGGGCGAGACACTGAACCCCTAACAGCCCAGTGCAGTGCTGGTCCAAGCCCGGTAGAAATTGAGGAGGGTGGCTTCAGGAAGGGCACATGGCATACAAACTGTGCCAAATCAACATGCGGACAATGATCCGCTGTGCCGACCCTGAACTCACGGGATAAGCCGAAGGAAAAAAAAGACCAAAAAATAATAAAAAAAAGAATAATGGTGTAGTAGTAACATTCCCTTTATAATCTTCCTTTAGTGTGTACAAAAGCAGCTCTGTCCTGGGATCAGAGAAGTGAGCTAAACCTGGAAACGTTAAGATCTCCGTCTGGGTTAGGCGAGTTGAACTGTGTTTGGGAAGAAAAGTTCCCATCAACAGAGCTATCTGTGAGCCCCCTGGCGTGAGCACCCGGCTGCACTGACATGAGCACCACCATCTGGCTGCCCATAGAGAGAGCCACTAAAATGTGTGGTTGATGGGGTTAGTGATTTATGTCAGCCTATTATGAAGTCAGGTTCATCTTACTTGAAGAAAACCATCTTAACCTCCCTGCTCATGCCTATCCTCTCAGTAAGGTCTCACTTCGGCCCTTTTTGTGTAACAGAACGTTCTGCGACAATGGGTGCTTCCTGGTGTAGTGTGTAGTTTCCTGCATCCTCAAGCATGTTACAGGAATGTAAATTTAACACCCTACACATCACCAAACAACAGCCCCTCTTAGAATTTCATTGCAGTGAATTTGATGGCAGCAACACATCTCAAAAAAGTTGGAACGTTTACCATGTTTACCATTGTGTAGCATCCCCTCTTTGTTTACCAACTGTCTGCTAACATCTGGGAAGTGAGCAGAACACTTGCAATGTTGCATATCTGACCTGATCTGATTACTCTGATTAATCTGAGAATAGTTTTCCATTTTGCCAGTTTTGACCTTTGGCCTTGTCCCTTGCACACAGATTGCCTGATTCTATTAATCATTTGATGACATTATATACTGTAGATGGTGGAATCTTCAAAGTCTTCACAATTTTACGTTGAGGAACATTTTTCTGAAATTGCTCCACAATGTTTTGGCACAATTTGTGACATATTGATGAACCTCTGCTCATCTTTACATTCAAAAGTGTCTGCCTCTCTGAAATGCTCTTTGTATACTTAGTCATGTTGCCAATTAACCTAATTAGTTGTCAAATGCTCCTCCATTTGTTTTTGATTGGTTGAAGCTACTTTTATAGCTTTTGTTGCCCCTGTTCCAACTTTTTTGAGATGTGTTGGTGCCATCAAATCCAAAATGAGCCAATATTTTCCATGAAATTGTAAAATTTCTCAGTTTCAACATCTGATATGTTTTTTATGTTGTATTGTTAATAAAATATTGGTTGATGAGATTTGCAAATCATTGCATTCTGTTTTTATTTACATTTCCAACTTGTTTGGAATTGGGGTTGTAGGAAACTTGACCAAGCACAACCTCACTGACTGCTTCAGAAACCATTTCAGTTCGCTTATGCCATGGAGTTGACTGTAAATTTTGAAACAATAAGTAAATTAAATCTATACATGACTCACCTAAAATATGTAAACTAAAAAGACATGATTTCTGAATAAATTAATAAAAGCATATTTGAGCGAATATGTGAGTGTGTGTGACAGAAGGAGTGACCATGAATTTAATGATGGGATGTCTGCTTGCAGGATTGGATCTACTGGATAAACTGGCTTCAGTAACATCAGTAACATATATCTGCACATATACAGTTTTTAAACCTACACAATCTTCTCCTTGTGAAGCTTTTCCATTATTTCCCGTGCTTTATTTTAGAAAATTTACCACAGATACTTATAAATTCCTTTCTCTACTTATTATTATTTAGCAAAATAGTTTGCTAAGAGATAGTTTCGCTGTATAACCATATATAAATATTCATATTAAATAAAATACAGAACAGCATTTGTCTCCAAAGTGGAAACATACGACGAAAACCTATATACAGCTCTTGGTTTAAGTCTGCAGTGATTTCTTTTCTCTCTTTCTCAGCATGTTAATTCTGCAGTATCACTCTCCTTCCCTATTCTTCCATAGCCTAAACCTGTTTCTCCATCAGTGACAAGGCTGAAAATTTCATTTGACCAGTTTTTTGTCCTTTTTTTTCGGGTTGCCTTTCTCTGCTGTATTCTGTGCCCAACCTTCTTTATTTACCTTCTCCCCTTTTTCCCGTCAATTAAATTCTTCCTACGTGAGGATTCTCAATGTGTGCAGAGCTGGTGTTTATCAGGAAGCCGATCAAATTCCTGATTGTTATATGAGCGCTGCCGTGTAAACTTTGCCACAGACTGCATCCATCTTTCTCATGGTATGTTTTGCATACTTCAGTGCAGGATTTTCCCCATCCTTGCTCACACAGTCAGCTAAAGAGCTGCAGATGCACTTTTAAAGTCTCTGCACACACAGGATTTTCACATGAACAACTTGAACAAACAGCAACAACAGGTGTCACAGATCAAGTCTGTGGATACATCTAACACGTTGCTTTGTTCTCTGCATTTATTTGCTACATTTGCAGGTTCCCAGCGTAATAGCAGTGATGTTCAACTAAAGGCTCTGAAATAAATATGTCCCATTATACAGGATAGTACAAAAATATAAATTTAGAGATGATAGTTAGATACTTTATAAATCCCTGGAGGGAAATGTTTGTGTTTGCAGCAGCTGTTACACATAATAAAACAATAACGTAAAAAAGAAATCAATGAAGTTAAAAAAAGTTATAGACCTAGACCAGCAAACTTTTTTGGTATAGTTGGTAATAGATCTTCCTGTGAATGAGTTTATGTTAGTTCTTACCTTTGGTGCTGAACCAGGAGGCTGTTGATGCTTCCAGAGCAGGACACACAGAAATAGAAAGACCTCTACAGTGCGCCGCTGAGTGCCTCTGATTTAACTTAGCTGGTGGAGCGAGACAAGCAGGAAAATCACACAAACACACTCATAGCCCCCACTACTCTCTCTCTCTCTCTCTCTCTCTCTCTCTCTCTCTCACTCTCTCTCTCTCTCACTCACACACACACACACACACAAACACACTACAATGATGAATGAATTATACTGGAGCCAGTCAGCTACATATTTTCCCATATTTCCATCTCTCTCTGGCCAACAATCTGCGAACACAAACACACACATAAGACCTTACACAATAGCACCTCTGCCTGTTCTCTCCTCCTGTTCACCCCCCCTCCCCCCGCAACTCACCAAACACCATTTTTCCTCTCTCTTAATATCTCTTTTAATCACTCGGTTTCTCTTTTTAATTATAAACAGCACTTTGGTTAATCTAATTTCACTGTCTCAATCACCTCTCTTCTTCCACTGTTATCACCTTCATCCCATGACAGTCACCGATCACTTGTCCTCTGCACAACATGAAAGGAATGGCCAGGCTCTGACTGTGATGGGACCTGTCAACATACTGTCTCAAGCTCACCATTTGCTTGGATTAGAGCGGAACAGGGTCTAAAAGAGGGGTGGGGAGAGTTGGGTTACTGCTCTTCTTCCTAACAACATTCCCCATTTTCCAGAGTCTGACTCAGCTGCCATCTATGTGCCAAAGATTTTTATAGGAAGTGGATGCATTGTTAGAAGTATGTGATACCCTGTGTATCCCAGGGTTATGTGGAGCTGACAACTCCCTATTGTTGTTGCAGCTTTGTTAAGGCTATTTAAGTGTATCTGGTGCATATGCTGATGAATGTCACTATAAAGAATATTTGCAGGTGTAATAAAACAAATTTGATTGGCTTCAAAGGGAGCTGCAACACTCCAGCTGCAACAAGAAGGAATCCCTATTTATAGCATCTGCACATCCATCACACACAGCTCAGTGCTAAAGTTATTTGACTCTCACTATTCTTTTCTTTCTCAAGGACTTGACATGTGTTGAGAAATGGGTTACATCCTCACCTCTCTACTGCAGCCAGACTAACGCGACTGTCTTGGAGATGGATAGTGACCGCAGAGTGTCCGCAGTATTGACCATGAAGAAAAGACTTCACTTTGGTTAGAGACGAACAAACGAACAAACAAAGGACAACACATTGGACTAATTGGAGCTCTGATGTAGTCATCTCTTTCACAGAGATTTCTGTATTCTCACAGACACTTGGTGGTCACATGGGTTCAAATTCAACAGATCTGAAAAACCTCTTGATAATACGTGACTTGTCAGTCTTTATGCATGTCATCGTTTACAAGGTCAGGGTTGAGGAGGCGAGTAACTCACTTTACACAGCAACATGCCCATTTACACCTCCAGAGAATTGGGATCAGGCCCCATTATGTCTTCAATTACTGTGAATTATAAGAATCCTCCATTAGACGAGTGTATTCTTGTTGCATATCCTGTGACAGCAATGAACATCTGAATGGGAATTTTTTTATTTTTATCAACAATCTATATCTGACCCACGAGACCTCTCGGGAAGTGAGGAGATGGTTATTTACCAAGCTTTGAATCTCCAATTGTATTCTCCACAAAACAAATAATTCTCAGTAAAGGCAGGATGTTGTTGCAACACCACAGACTACAACAAAGATTTACGTTCCTCGAGTGCAAGCAGAAACAGATGTTGTTCGTTTAAAACTGGAGATGTGCGGTGGGGGAAAAGAAATATCTTATGGGACTGTACCATTTTAGAATGGATAGTTGATGTTTATTTCAAGGTGTGGGTTGTACATTTGAAAAGTAAAACTACTAAATTTACACCATAATTCACTCTGACAAAAAAATAACAAAAAAACTTAATGGTTATTCCAAGATCATTTCTAAATTCCTTTTGTGCAACATTTAGGAATCTTAGGAAACCATAACAAAATCCAAGGAATATGTTCATTTATCATGGATCGGGTAATATTTAAATGTCTGCATGAGTAAGGCCAGATATAGGACAAGGCTTAATCTCACGTCCTCATGTCCTGGAGGTGTGACAGTCGGCGATGTTCCTCCTAATCAAATAACTTTAACAAGATTAGCTGTGTTAGCACTTAAGCTGTAGTAGAATGAATTGATGACTGAGGTAATTACTGGTAGCACAGAGCACTGCGGGGAAGGATGGACTTTTTACACCAGAACAACACGGGCACTAAAATGCCAAACAGCACACAGCCACCTGCTGAAGAAAGACAATACTCTGTGAGGTCTGAAGACTGAGCTCCAACGCTAAACTGCTGAACAGTATTAAGTGACAACTGAGTCTTATACCTATAAATAAGTATATTTAGCATGTCTACAGTGCTGCATAGTTTTCATCAAAATTGCATTTTTACCAGCAAAAAAAAAAAAAAAGAAGTTGAGTTTGATTAAAAGAAAATAATTAAGAATATGTGATGCATGTTTCTTTTCTCATGGATGAAAAACGGAACAGAATTACTGAGCAGGGCCCCAGAGATTACAGGGCCCCCAGATCCAGGTCTAATATATTTTGTTTGAAATGTATAAACAGTTTAAAATCAAATAGCTGAAAAAAATGACGAGAAAAACTACAAAAACGTTGCCAAATCAAATGTTCACACAAACCTTTTACACAGGTGGAACTAATAAAATTAAGAATAGCTCTGTTCCAAACAGCAATCATGGCAATGTTATGCAGAAATGAATACTGGTATCATTTAACCGCGTTTGACAGGTCACAATGAATAAAGGGAAAGCTTTTCCTTTTAAGGCATTGCCAAGGTTTGTGATTGATCTCCTGGGAATTATCATTCAGAAAAAACAGGCTTAGGCTCTGTGACTCAAATGTCAAGACAACACATACGAGCCACTGATGTAAAGCCACTGCTGCTATAAAGCGACAAAACAATGATATGAAGCGGAATTAGGTGCGTCGCCGCAAGTCACAGGTGAGCAGCTGCTGTACCTGCTGGAGCACATATCGAACGCACCCTTGTACACTGAGGCGCACTGTTTGAAATGTAGCTCCGCCTCCATCTTGGCCCCTGCACATACCTGAGGAAGAGATGCAAACTCCACCTGGAAAATACCAGGAACATCTCATAATGACATGCTTCCGCTGCTAATGTACGTAACTCACCTGCCATCATTTCCGTCTCTGCTGCTTGAGGATGGGTGTTGCCGCCTCTGGCCCACATGTCGTCATTTCAGTCGAACCAGCCTCAAACCGGAACTTTAGACCATGTTTTACCTTTACCTGCACATGCTGTGGAAGTGTGCTTGTGCTCCTGAGATGCTGGTGATCACTGCTTCACTTAAGGTAAGAGCTTCCTGCTTCTGCTGTGATGTCCTGGTTCTGCTGCTGAGCTCTGACAGGTCTGTCTGTGGACTGAGGCCTCTTTGCTTTCCGTTCTTTCCCCGTGGGCACAGTTTATATTGATGTTGTGCTTTAATTTGATTTTTGCTGAGGTTTGTTGTTCTTGGCAGGGTTTACTTTTGATTGGTGAAAAATGAATACTTCAGATTGTGTCTTTTTGTTGAATGTTGCGATGCAGTTCCTTAATATTTTTTTTTGCTGTTTTGAGATCCTGGGATTTGATGCGTGTACACTTGAGATGTAACTGTTGCGATTGTTCCTGTAAATTTTGAAAAGCCAAAATGTTTCTTCATGATAAAAGAGCATTGGTTCTGGCTGACTGTGCATTACTGTTATATTAGGGTTATGTTGAAATTACCATAACCCATTTCTATGTAAGGGGGCAAACCTAACCCTAAACAAACATAACTCTGTATGTTCAGCTGAACATAGAGTTAAAGTAAATTACATCCATTCAAAGGTTTGCATTCCTCTTGATAAATTAAAAAAAACAAAAAACAAAAACGTTATTTCTGATTTAAATATTATGTTGCTGGAAAAAAAACCATTGCGTTTTTGCCCTTTCATATTTGGGGCACTCAAACTTTTGCAGCCAGCTGTAAGAAACACACACTCCATATTCAGCTCTGTTAACCACTGTTTTTGCTGCTGCTGTGCTGTTTCGTTGCAAACTCCGCCTTCAAACTAGTGCAGAAATGCTGTTGCTATTTGTATCTTGCATGTTGTATTTTGTAAACTCCAGCTCCACTACATCATCTACATGTAGAGTCAGTCTACAGTCCCTTGTGAGCACAAAGGTTTATTATCATTGCTCCCCATTCCCTGCTGCGCAAAACTTGGTAAGTACTTACAAGTGATGACGTATAAAAGTAGAAATGCCAAATATCATCTCAGAGGTCACTTAATAAATCTTCTTCATGTCAGTTGACTAGTGAACTACAGATTTGTGCAATCTTGTTGTCACCAAACCATTATAGATATAGTGGGCAGGACAATGTGTTATCATCATGTCTCTGTGCACATGTTCTTGTACACCAGTGATTACATGTTAGAGTGTAATGCCATGTAAATCTGTGTTCCAGAGGAGAGAAGGATTTAAAAAAACAACAACAAATTGATTCACCTTTTCCACATGAATGAAAAATGAATGAACACATTTGTTCATAAGACATTAAATAGATTATTTAGCCACCAAATTAATATAAATAGTTTAAAATATTTGCAGTAATTATGCTTACACAGTAAATGGAAACATGGGCTTCGTGTTGAATGTTTATCGAGGGATCCTATGCTAAATATTGCAACTTATTAACATCCATTCTGAAGGCTGTAAAAAGGTCTTTTATTCAGTTTCCCACTACAACACCTCTGATGACATGTATTTTTATCTTAACAAATCCAGCGGTAAAGAACTAATGTGTGGGATCCTGACAGTCCTACAAACATCCAGGATGACATAAATCATCCCCTGCATGGCCCACAAGGGACCTGCCCAAAGTGACTTTAACTGAGCTTTTATGTATTTTCTCTGTCTGCCACGTAGATGTTAAGGACAGCTCCAGCACTATCCCTCTGGTGCAGTCAAGGATCAGAAAATATTTACTGCCATCTCTTCAACTAAATGGACCTGACTTGTTAGCACCGTTGCCCGCATCTGCCAGACTCGCTGTACTTTGTGTGGGAGGGAGTGAGAGATGCATAAATAAAGCGCACTTTCCATTACTCTTTATCACAACAGCTGTCTTGCTTTTAGTTGGCACTGTAAGGAGACACCGATATGAACCTGTAAACACAAGGGTTTGTGACTGACCCTTGCCCTTGACTTTCAATTCCTGCTTAGCGTCATGGAATTCACTGAACCAGACGTTGACCCTGGAGATGTAAAATTATGTTGCCACCACAATCCTCTTGATCAGAGCAAAAGAACAGATATGTCAAAGGCAACAAATCTTTTACACAAACAGGAAGTGTTCAAAAGGTTGTTGGGGGGGGGGGATGGTGGGAAGGCTCTAATGGGCGTCTTAAGAGTCACAATGTTTAGGTCTGGTTTCCCCATAGTTGCTTTTTTACATTACCACACAGGGAGGGATGGGAAAGGACTGAGGGGCTCGTTGAGAGAAGCTCGCAACATCTCCTTGAGTGTAACCTCTCCCATGAATATTTGAAGCACTTTCTTAGATTTGTAGTAGATTAAAATAAATAAATAAATAAACATTCTAGTCCTTCTACTCTTATGAGGTTTATCAGTCAGCTCTAAGAGCATTATAGATAGATAGATAATGGAAGAGGTGATGCAAAGAAGTTATTATGTTGTAAAAGTTTGCTTTTGTTTATTAAAGTAGTTCCTCATTCACACAGTGTAAACACAATTTCCTTTTTGTACTTTGATTCTAACAGTGGCGTCTTTATTTTATTTTTTTAATTTGACAGCAGGGGCTTTTAAGTATGAGAGTGATAAATCAACTGCTCACTTTTATAACTGCCGTTATTGAAACTTCACTCTAAAATGATGTTTTTTTGTTGTTGTTTTTTTTTGCCTTTTATGAGGTTAGGTGTTATAAAGTTGTTTTCCTGCATAAGTGTGTGTAGATGTACGTGTGCCTTCGTCTGAATCGATGTGTGTATCTAATACAAACATTTCACACACACTAAGAAAGTGGAACCTTCTTATCCCCAGCCAGGATTTCCTTATGTAAACAGCATGCGAAACAGGCATAACATTACCAGAGGCATCTTGAAGGTAAGTCAACCCTAATTAAATGCAAATAACACTAATAAACATCCATTAGATCACACTAACTTATGCTTTTAAGAAAAATCTGTGTTTAAGTAGGACCATCCAGGACAATTTGTACATTATTGCAGATCGTACTTGCTGTCTTTATAAGTACCCTTCAGCCATGCTGTTATGCATCGGGGCTGCTGGGAAGTTTGGGGTCAGCTGAGTCAATAGCCCTGGGCCTCTCCAAACTCTGTGAACATCCAGTCCTCCAGGAAGAGGGTGACTTGTGCCATACTGACTATGTTTTGTCATATCCTCATCAGTGTAGTAACAAACTGATTAGTCTTTGAGATATTTGTTTGGGGCAAATGGTTCAGTCTTCAGCAAATCCTGGTGTACAACAAATAAATTGGTTTTTGTTTTGTTGTAACAACATATTTGATTAGAGCACGGTGTAAAATGTTGCTATCTTTTATAAGTTTCAGTGCTTACAAAAGGTTATGCTGCTGGAACAAAATGAAAACATGACATGATCCACTCCAAATTGCTTCAAGCTATAGACTTGAATTAGGTTTGACAGGTTTGTTGTTTTTCTGTACTGTGGTTTGCCTTAGCTTAGATTCCCAGTTATCACAGGGCAGTGGCAATGCTGCTTGACTTTCCAAAAAGTATCAAACTTATCAAACCTATCCTGTGCTCAGTGTGCAAATAGTCATATGGATAATACACTGCATTTATAACCCTCACATTGTGATTGCATTGGTTTGTGTACATTAAAATCTACTTCTCCTCCATTGGTCAGCAGAACTGCTCTGCCAGGGAAATTCTTTCAAAGGCTTTAATATTTAGATGAATGTGAGAAAAGAGGTGGGAAGCTATAGAAAATCACGTTTATTGCCTGAAAAGGAAAATGTAAGACTATGGTTCCACTTTCTTTGGTTTCATACACTTGTACGTCACAGTATATTGGTACACTCCACAGCTGCACGAAGAGTCAGTAAATTGCAGCAATGACTTCCTTACAGGAACATCCTAAATATAATTCTCATAAAGTTCAGTTTTTATGATCTGGAAACCGGCCTTAAAATGTCCTTCGCCTGCATCTTTCAGCCACCTCCCTCTTCGTCATCAGGTTCCCTTAGGTTTGATGTTGTTTTTTTGGAGCCTAAAGTAAGCAGCAGGTCAAACTTCATTCCAGCCCACTTGGACAGTCTGGTCGTCCCTTCAGTCCTGTTTCGTGCACTATAATCTGCAGATAACAGGCGTGTTAGAAAACAGTATTTGTTTCCATGTGGATCTAGTCCCTAAGAAAGATAGTCAGCGGAGCGATTTCCTGAACATTTTCTTTGCCTTCCCATTCAGGGCACTTTCTGTCGAAGTGGCCTTGTTAAGCAGTTTGTTTTTAAAGAAGTGCCAGTTAGTGGGTGAGCCCAAGGTCTTGAAATCAGCACCTAGTGCTGATTTATTTGTAATTGCGTTTTCTGTGTTGTTTTTATTTGGAGACTTGGTCACACAGAGATATGACATATTGAGCTTCAGTGATGTAATGTGGTGCATTTCCAAATGGATTTTGTGGCCATGGGATAATCTTAGTTGTAAAGGGTTTTTGACTTCCACCCACACGTAACCTGAATGTTTTACTGGAAAAGTGCTCAAAAAATATTATTTAACGTAACAGAGTATTTAATTCTGCATCATTGGACATTAATTTTGTTTCTTCATGTCTAAACTGGTTTAAGATTACTAGCCTGTACAGATAACCAATCTATCTAAGGGAGAATACACATAAAGCTGGTTAGTTGCCAAGTGTTTTGGATGGTGTCCCCTCCTTTCAGTGAACAAACTGGGCTCAGTTTTCACTGAGTTGAAGTGTGTGCGCTATTATTATAACTATTAATCGCGTCAAATTTTAATAGACGGCATTAATTACTTTTTGCTCGAGGATTAATGGCGAACTGATGAATAATAAGTATCTTTGTACATCTTTGCATTTTTTTTTTTGTTGTTTTTATTTTTTTATTGACTTTGAAAATGTTGTTCAGTAGTATCAACTCATCACAGAGGCATTTAGCTGCCCCATGGGTGCTCCCACTGTGTGTTTCTGAGGTCAGGTAACCCCTGCTGAGACAGCTGGAGTGGATGGGAGGAGGAGTGGAGCTAAAGGAAATAACACAGCAGCAGGGGTATTTCATGCCAATCAACATACAGCAAAGTGAGAGAAAGGACTCATGCTCACGATTCCCCAAGACCGTGTGGGTTGATGTTCTTACCCTTGAGAGGAGAGTGTGGTTAATGTGCCTGCTATAGTTAGATCATATTGTCTCAGTGGGGTTATGCTTGACTACATTAGCCTTTCATGTTCTAATGCAGTTTAATTCCCATTACTGCACTTGGTTTGTTTGAATCCCCTCATATAAGTGAGTGAGGCTCTTATTTTCTGCTTTTTATTTTTATTTTTTTGTGGTATTGTCACTATCATTTTGCCATTTTACACAGTTACCACATGACTTGAATTCCAGGGTCAATTTTCAGAGTTTACTCCCACTCTGTGTCGGCATGAGCTCTGTAAATATTTTCATCCTCTCCCTCAGCTTGTTGATAGACTAATTCCACTGGCTTTTCTAATTAATCACTGAGGAGTGGAGAGAGGCTGAAACGGGAGGAACTGGATAAGTGGCCACATGGCTGTTGTTGGAAACTGTTCAGATCAACACTGGGTATGTAGGCCTGTCCTCACATATTCACCTAACTACCCACGTACACAGACAGGTACAAAAAGCCTTATTCAACAGTGGTGAGGTTTGTAAATGTATCAAAGCAAGGGTCAGTTAGTGATAAAATCAGGGCTGGGCAATATTGAACTGTATACTGTGATAATGTATCCTAATTATTAAAACTTGTTATGTCTTGTTACGGCCAAGCTTGCACATTTGAAGAGTTAATTGTAGTGGCAAGAAAAAGGCTTCAGCTGTTGTGTGTTTGGAAATGGTTTAGCAACAAACTTAAGACATGAATCAAACATTTAAACAGCTGTGTCAGAAATCTGAACCAGGTAAAGGTAGAAACATGACTGTAATTTGTAACACTGAATTATATTGTGCTAATTATCAATCAAAAATCATGTCAATCAAAATTAATCAAAATGTCTTAATTGAATTGGGGGGTGGGGGCAGAGCAGATCTGTGCATGTGAAGCCTCTTTTCTTACTATTGTTTAAAAACAAAACACGCATTTTAATTGCAGCTTTTTATGATTTCAAAATTGCTAAATTGCGATATCAATTTGAAAACAATTATTTGTTCATCCCTAACAAATACCTGAAGGGTTGTGCAGAGCGTGGCAGATGTTAGAACATAGTGCAAGGGAGTGCTGTGCAGAACAGAGTGCTCTCATTTCGAGTATCATGCCAGCTGTGGCTTAAGTTACATATTGTAGCTTCAAACAGTCATTTATGGCGTTAAATTCTCTCAGTACTCAGTTATCACAGACATTTACATAGAAGAAACACTACTCTCCTTTTTTATAATGTGAAGCTGTATTCTTTAATAAAGATTATGTGTGTTAGGGGATATGGCAGAATCAAAACAAATATTTAACTGCACACTAAAGCGTCACTTACTGACGTCAGTAATACGGACTGAAGTTGTTTCCACAAGCCTTCTATTAAGTGTGAGTGAGCCAAGCCACTGACGAACACCATGTGGATCTTCATTACACCTGAAATAAATCACTCATTATGTTCAGACTTTTAAGTCTCTATATCCTAGAGCTACTTGTCCCAATATTACCTATTTTTCATATTTTATGGGTAACTACCAATGAAAAGGTTTGAGCGAGGGCCACATTATCGTAAAACCCTAGAAAGGAGGGTAATAGGATAGACTTGTACATAAGTGCATGCTAAACAGATGTCACAGAAAACTGTCTCTGAATTTGAAAGCTCCTCGCCCCTGATGGGCTTTAGGTGATGCAGGGAGATACTGCTAGCACAGTGCAAATCAGGTTAGCTCGTACACTGAATGTGGAAGAGGCCTGCAAATCTGGCCCCTGTTCCATTTCCCTTGGCTGCATTACCCACTTCTAACAAAGTTACCACACTCTTCTCATTTTTCATTGGATTAAAAGGGCCATATAGATTTGGACATGAGACACCACGGTACATCCATCCCCCAGGTACATCAGTCCCCTGGTGAAGAGATCATCATCATCATCATCATCATCATCATCATCATCATCATCATCATCTTCACAAACACACGTGCACACACAGACACACCTCCCATTTATCTCTTTCTCACTGTTTTCCCTAATATCTGGTTTAAGTTTGTTGCTGACCTCTCTCACAGCAGACACCGCTCATTAGCCTTTAGTCTATATTGGCTGTTAATGACATCAGAAAAAGGACAACAGTGCTAACAATGGTCGTTTACAATGAGTCAGAGCCATTAAAAGCTATAACAAGGCACACAGTGGGAAGGAAGGCTACCAATAACTGTAAACTGTTTTTATCTGGGATTTGAGCCTTAAAGGTGGAACTTTAAACCAACAGCAGAATGAACATGTTTTACATACATATCATATGTAGCATTTGCTTGAAAAACTTTTATACTAAAAGTAGAACTCCATTGTGTTTTTTCTTTTCCATTTGCCACGCATGTACATGTTTCTTTCTATCAACCGGTTTCAGCTGGTCCTTTTCACTTCCCAGTGCGCCAGTTTTTTAACAACCTCATTCAGTCAAGACTTCTGGAACTGATCATGGCCTTTACACCATTTTTTACACCATTATGTAATTCCTTGTTTAATGGATAGTCATCCATTATCATCATTTATGGACTTTTTGTTTTTGACGATGACGTCAAAAATGTATCAAACTCCATTAGCATCACTTTCACAGCTTCCCTCAGTGGATTCTCTACATACAGACCAAGCAAAGTAATTTCTGTTATTGTTCCTCCTGTAGTCACTTCCTGTGTGGTGCATCTGTTTCATGTTATGTACTGTATTTAGCACCAAGTTACACCCCCCCCAGGGCAAATTACTTGAGGGAACCCTTCATTCTGTTTATGTGACGTGTAAGGGGGGACGTCTTCCCACATTCCTCTCAAAAAGTGACATTTGGATTTTGTTATGATGACCTCTGCATTTAGTCAGGAACACGTTACCATTTCTGGACAGGCTTGTTCCCTCCATGGCAAATTTGGGGTCCCTGGACAGTGGTTTGCAAGGTTCAGCATGTCTTGAAAAAGGAAGCTTCCCATGGCTGCCTTTCATTGTGCAAGACACTTTGTAGGAATGTGGGAGGGTTTGGAAATGTACAGTACAGTACAGTACTAGTTGTCCTTCCAACAGTGAAAAGTCAAAAGGTCTATTTATATTATTTCTACAAATGTGAGCTAAAAGCTTGTGAGAGGAAGTTTAAAAAGAAAAAAATCATTTGAGGAAGCAATGGAGGAATAAATTAGTGGAAAGGACTGAAGGAATTGTAGTCTTAAGGAAGAGCTGCAGCTTAGGACAGACTCAAAAAATGAGGAATTAAGGGAAAGGGGTATTAAAGATGGAAGGGATTTTTTTTATGCACCTCACTTTATCAGCCACATTGTGCTCAGTATCACTTCACTGATTTAGATGCCATTTCATAATGTTTACATTGCATATTGTCTAGAAAGGGTGTCTCATGTTTTGACCAACAGTACTTTCAGTACTTTTTAGGGATTTCTTTGTCATAGTCAGGCCAGATAAATGAAAGCTGTCAAGCACATTTGCATCATGCTATAGCTTCAGAAAGGCCATCTACTGAGACCTTAGTCACAGTAACAAAGAGGATTCTGCTGACATTATCTAAAGGCTTTTAAAGTCAGGTCATGCATTAACCCCACTCATCAACAGCAACAGTGTGTAGATGCAGACTGTGCTGACATCACTGTAAAGGATGTAAACTGTATGGTTCTGCAGCTCATCAACACAAGGCTCCTCTAGATAAAACTGCTGCTGTGTTGGGCAGTAGACCACCAGATCACTTTCAGTCAAGATTTGTACTTTTCAGCACTGTCTGCTATGACAAAATATTTTTTATGGTCTAGGTCTTTACCTTTTTTGTGCGGAGCATTCAAATCACACAGCTTGTATGTTCAAATTATAAATGTAATGGTTTATGTGTTATTGTCCAGCATGAATTACAATGAACCAAAACTACTTATTTCTCCATGTCTCAACTCTGCCACTTGGTGGATGTGTGAATGAACCGCTAGGAGACTCTTTGTTTTAAAGGTTGGAGTTTTCTGAAGCCTTTTACTTATGTTTAAAATAGACAAATATGGAAAAATGCTCTATTTTGAAAATCCATAATAGCTGTTAAATGAGTGAGAGGTGTCCTTGAAGTTGATGAACACTTGTTGTTCGGAGGTAGTTTTAGTATAATCACATAGGCATTAATATTCAAGTGCACTGTGCAGTACAAAAATCATTTGATTAAAGAAGTACATTGGGATATAACACAAAGAATTGTAGCAATTGGATACAATTAAACCTTCTAGAGTATTTTTGGCTCAGTGGAGATCTGCCAGTCTGAAAAGCAATTTCAAAAATATACAAAGCTCTCACAAGGGTTTAATATTTTTATCCAAAGAAAATACATCACTGTTACTGTTAATCAATAGGAAGCAAAGCAGAAGTCAGATCTTGCTCTGTTTCTATGAAGTGCATTGTTCTGGGTGCCATCTGGTGGTTTGCAGTCTAAATTACACAGAAGTCAAGTAATCTAAGGTCATTTTATGAACAGAAACCGAATCAACATTTTTTTCCCCTGAGGTTAAATAGGGTCCATCAATGTTTAGTTTGTAAAAATTCACCTTTAAGTATGTATGATAATTGTATATTTGACTTGATAATTAGCAGGATAGAGATGAGGAACATTTTGTGAGGCAAATATTTTATTTTAATCACTGGTAGTTCACACAGTTTGTTATTTTTATACTTTAAAGTCTTTAACCCCGTGATTTAAAAAAACAAAAACAAGATTTGTTTCACTGTTTTGAAACACAGGCTTGCAGATTCTGAATTTTTGTCATAGACAGAGAGAAGTTATTTCCTCCCATATGTTCCTCGCATTGTGCCGAGCTTCTCCCCTACACATTAAATTCGTTTCTACTTTTCTGCTTCATGAAATTTCTCTACAACTGGGATTCTCGAAATGATGGTGACACACAAATGACCCGCTCCTTTTATGCGTTCAGTTTAAGGTGCTCAGCAGTAAAATAGCAGCTAAATCACTGGAAATGTACAAAGTGATAACTATTAAGTTTGACCACACCACTGGAGTTCAATTGATGTGTTGTAGCATGCAGTTAGCAGCTGAATGTTTGCAAGTCCCATGGTGAGAAGTTAGGGATGCTAACTCTGCTCCTGCACACCAAGCACATCAACTAGCTAGCCTTGGGCAAAGGAAGCAAACACGCTGGAGTATTTGAGTCAGTTTGCATCCCTAATGTCAGAACAAAACGGTAGCCCCGGCGGTAACACTCAACGCTTTACTTGTTTATTTATTTCTGTATTTTTTGCCCCCTTCTAATCTCCTGTTCCCGAATTAATTACTCAATTAGCATAGTAAATTAGCAAAACAATTATGATGCATGGAAAACTTCCAGCACACACCATCACAGCCAGTCTGGATACATTTAGTGAAGTGTGGAGAAGGGGGGGAAAAAAATAAAATAAAAGGGGAACAAAAGCAGGCAGGGTGGCTTAGAAGCTAAAGCCAGAGAATTGGTTTGTAGTGAAATAAAACAGAAATAAAACATTTTAACCAACAGCCTTGCCAAATGAAATGTGATACCCCTCCTCTTAGTGTGAGATATAATAAACGTAGCAGGGTAAATTTATTAGCAGTGTATAAAAGTGGGAATGAATTAATTCTTTGTTTCTTAAATACTTGCATGGAGTGCACAAAGAATTAGGCGCTTTTCTCTTCTAATACCCCATTGCTCACATGCACACACGGACATGGGGGAGGTGTGGCTAACAAAAACAATTTGTTATTTATGTTATATTTACTTATACAGAAAATGCTTTGTGTGTGTTTTTATACACCACACAAGGCACTTCAGTTTATTTAAATAGTGCAAAATCACAATAAAAGTCATTTCAAGGAACATACATAGATGATTAAGACTTTAGCAACATTTTATTTATTCATTTTTTTAAACCAAAAAGAGTCCCTGCAATTTACCCTTGAGCAAGCATTAGGTGGCAGTGGGGAGAATTACTATTATTACTAACAATTTAATGAAAGAAACCTCAGACAAGCTCTGGGTGAGTGGCCATCTGCTTCAGCTGGTTGGAGTGGGTCGAAAGCGGGGAGAGAGAAACGAAGAGAAACAAGAAGCAGCCAACAAAACACTCGGCAGGTTGGTAAAACCGGTGACTGCACGTTGAAAACCCACAGAGCCAGAGATAAATGCAGAAAGGTGGCGGTGGAGGGGAGGGAGGGTACAGAGGAAAATCGGTGTGCATCCCTTATCTGTGAAATTAAGCATCTTCATATAATTCACCCGAGCATTGGTAGAACTGGCCTTTTGTCCCACAACTGGATAACAGTGTAGCCCCACACTTAGTCCCTGCTCATCCCAGCTACATGGAAAGGAGGAAGACTGCTTCACTTCAGCAGAGATACAAGGAAATGTTAGTAAACCAAAACAGACGTCCTTCACAACCTTACACACACAAAAAGGAAAAGGGCGACCACACAGCCCCAACTCTTCTGACTCTTCCGTATGTAACTATACACCAATCAGCCACTGACGATCTTAATAATGTCATGGTGGACAAGGGTCAACATGATTCCTATGAGCAGTCAAATGTGATGTACTGTGTGCAAGAGGTGGTAGAAGTACACAAGTAAAACTGCAAGTACCACTTTAAAACCTTTACTCAAGTAAAAGTAATTAGCAGATTATCCACATTTTGCTTAAAAGTAAAAGTTCCCATGAGGAAAATCGTGTATTTTAACAACACTGATTATAGAAATGATGGCAAAACATTTACAGTGATTCTTAAAAAATAAGTCAAAGTTTACTGTAGGTAGTTGTGGTGATTTTAACTATTTTGTTTTTGTGCTGACAGGTTTTTAACCCATAATTATTCATCAGCATTTATTAGTTCATAATGGTATTATAAAAAACATTTTTATATTAAAACCATCAGGTGGTATTAAAGGTAAATGGTCTGCAATTATCTAGCGCTTTTCTACCTATTGGTACTCAAAGCATTTTACACTGCTTCTTATTCACCCATTTGCACTCACAATCACAGACACACACTCATACATCGATGGGGGAGCTGCTATGCAGCTGGAGAACGCTCAGTGTCTTGCTCAAGGACAATTCGACATGTGATAGGAGGAGCCGGGGATTGAACCGACAACTGAGAGATTGGTGGACAACCGCTCTGTCTTCCTGCACCAGTCGCCCCTAATGGCTGATCAGTGTAGACTGACCCCATACATCACATTATGGACTTTCAAACCTAAATTCTTGGATACAGGTTTGCTTTCCAACGTTTTAAGCAATAAGATTTGACATATGAAAGATGGAAAACATAATAATGCCATTGTGCAGAATACAAAATGAAGTACATAACGACACATGACAAATTAATCACTGTAGTTTAGTGTTGCTCCAAATCAGGCCATAGCTTTTTTTTTTTTTTTTTACCTGTTCCAAACTCTCCCCAGAAGCATTGTTTTCTGCACTTTATTCACGCATCAAATTCCTTGTTAGGAAATCTATATAAAACTTCAAATCATCAACTATCTATACAAGTTTTTAGACAAATCCTTGTTTCCAAAATTAAGTGATTTTTTTTTTTTTTTTTTGCTGGTTAATCCAATAGCCTGAAACTTAATATTTAAAAATACAAACAAATAGGTATCTGAGACCCACAAGATTCACTCTTGCCAAAAAGATTCAGCTAATTGACATCTGGACAGAATGCTTAGCTTGAATAGAGTAATCTTCACCACTCTTAGGTCTTGTAAGAAACCTGGTGGCTCTCGCATTTAGCATTTCTTATCTTAGTCTGAAATGACAACTGGTACATGAGACTGCTATCTGAACTATGTAGGAAGATGAAACAGCAGGGCATGCATAGGAGGACGCTCACACTGCCTGCACCACATCGACATGAGGCAGCACTGTACCAGCCTGCTGTGAAGGTGATAGGAGGGACTAACTGTATGTGAGTCATCCCAAGGCTCCTCCTGTGTGCAGGAAGTTGCAAACCCAACACCATCTAGTACAGCAGGCTGACATCAATGATCTTGATGTCAGCGTAGCTCTTTGCTAGGCCCTTACCAGCAGTGGAAGTACTGATGCATGTACACAAAGTGGCTGAATCGCAGACTACGACTAGAATCCTCTCTGTACAGAGGGTCAGCTACACTTAGTGATGTAACCTCATCCCTTGTGTTCTCTCAGCAGGAGATGTAAGCTTCAGGAATGCTTGCTTGAAATAGTAGTTTTTGTCATTGTTGTGGGAATTGTATTCCTTATTTTCTAGATCTACACTGGATGTCAGCCCACTGAACGCTGGGATGATGCACTGACTGTAGGATTTCTCTGGGCACTTGTAAGTGAAATATCACTTTGTTGTGATTGTTTAGTGTCTAGTGGCCTCCATTTCTATAGTTTTAAAGTAAATTTAAACTCTCGTGATAATGTGTGATTTTTAATGAAGACAGTCTGTGGATCAGGAAGTAGAGCAGCTTGTGAACCCACCACAGCTCCTATAGTCCACATGTCCTGTGTGTCCTGAAGACACTTTGACACTGAATCTAAAATTTGCCCTGTGTTTGTGTGTGTGTGTCACTTTGGCTAAAAGCATCTACCAAATGACTAAATGTAAAGGAGAGAACGTGTTCAAATTTGTACTGCTGCAACACCGCGTGCACCATTGCTCATTGTTAACAATGCTGCATGACCGAGATTGACTTTAGGCTGCTTTGACTCCTCTCTTGGTCACTGGAACTGCAGAGCTGCAGTACACTTAGAAGTAAAACTTTACTTAAATTAAAAATTTAGGAAGAATGAAATGTTTTTCAATTTTAATGTTTTTCTATTCTTAAGTTAAGTGTGTAAGGCTGTAGCTAACAGTTTGACTTAAAGTCTGTTGTATAAATGCCAGGAGCTGCAATGTTCACGACACTTTCTTTACACAAATATTTACAGTATTAGCTGATCCCAATTTCTACTAATTGCAGAATACACCGAAAATCTTAAAAAATGTTTATCAATTAATGTCTTCTGAGCGTGTTTCTCATCCAGCAAGCCACTAAGCACAAATTACCAATTAGTCAAATTGTTCTGAAAAAGCATAGTATGGGTTTTTTTAATGCTCTGTTTGAATTTCAGGTGTGGAATTGTGGCAAATTTCCATTGGCATGTTCCCAATGGCATAAGTTCCTTGTGAATATCATATACCTCATTAGGCTCCTCTCAGTTTAGGTTCAATGTGTAATTAGTTTAATGAGTGTTGTCCACTGAGAGTACTGTGGAGGGACTCATCTCCTAAGCTAATGTATTTGCATGACAATATGAGAGGCGAGCAGATTGCACATCATAGTCTAACAGTAGGCTACTCTCCTATGTGTAATAAAAGATCAAGAAGTCACTGATGGTTGAAGTGAGTGGACTGACATTTCATGCTAGACAGCTCTCTGCTTTTTAATGGCATACAGTTTGGCAAATATCTGCTTTAATTTGTCCAAGTTTGTGTTTTTTTTTTTTCTCCCCTCCTTTCATTTATCTTTTCCAAGGCCGAGGCAATCTGTTCAGTCTTGTCATGTAAATAAAAGCTGCATCTTGAATAGAGGAAATTAAATTCAAAGTATCCCACTGGCTGCCTGGCAGCTACATCTAATGGCTGAAACAAGAACCTCTGTTATACTTTCACTGTTGTGGTTTGCTTAAGAGCTTAAAGCCACTACAGGGATAAAAGTCAGTTTGGTGGCTGAGGTGAAGAAAGACGCAGAAGATGATGATGATGATGATGATGATGAAGTAGGTTGGTTAAAATACATTCTGTGCATTTTTGCTCAATGTCCAGTATAATCCTATGTTTTCAAAGGCTTTTAATGCACAAACATGTGACGTTACTGTGAGCAGGAGATAGATATATTATACAGTAACCTCTTGTCTCTACGGCAGCTGATCAACTCAAAGGTCTTGCTGAGACAGTCAGCAGTATGAGTTGTCTATATTTGAGAGCTAAAAGTTCAATTTAAATGACTAAAACCATCTTCAAGCTGGAAAGAGAAAGTCTGTTACACTTTAATTCATAAGCCATCTATCTTGCTAAACTGTGTTTTCTGCTCGAAACTGCAAATTCAATAGTGTCCTCTCTCTCGCCTCTTTTATTTATTTATTTATTTATTTATTTTTTCTCCCCGTGAAGACAGTCAGCCGTCGGAACGTCACCAGTCTTCGCCTGTCAAGGCTGTCACAGCTGGACTCCGCTTGTGAGTTGATTAAAATAGGAGAGTCCATAGCTAATTAAAAAGCTCTTCCCTTTTAATGCGAGAGTGTTAAATAAAGGAGCGGGAGAGGGGATATAAACAGCCTCCTGACAGATCGTTCATTTGCAGAAACTCCAGGCTCCCTGTTGGTTTGAGTGGAGTGTGTGAGGAGAGTGTTGATTTGGAGTGGAAATGCAGTGTCAAAGGTCACCTTTACGGAGACACTGTGCCATTCCTTAATTGAGTGTCTTCCCCGGGTATCTCCAGTGTGTAAAAGTTTTATTTTGTGATTTCATTTCAGGTTTTGACATTATAATATGCTTTTTATGTTTTTGTTTCCCCTACCCACAGTGATGATGGGAAAGGAGGCTAAAAACTGGCCTTCCTGTTTGCATTTCCTCTCCTGGCTCAAAGGACAGGTAAAGTCTTCAGCCGGAATTTTGTGTTTATTTTACAAGCAACCCCTGTTGTTGCTGCAACTGCTGCTGCTGCTGGCTACAGATCCCCATGGAGGTGGAGATGATGGGGTGGGCATGGTGTGTTTTCCAGTTTAAAGTTTTTACCGTAATTCTTCCTTTGCACTTTCAGTTAACAGACGTCCTTTAAAAAAAAACAAAAAAACCCCACTTTTTAACAAAGGTTTTGATGCTTAACTTTCTCTAAATTGTCATCATCTGTAGCAATAGATGAAATAACACAAAGAGCGTGTTTGAATTTCATGGCACCTTTTTGCCTAAGAAGTGAATATGATGAGTTGGCTGGAAAGTTTTACATTTTCAACACCAGTTACCCCAGAGGCTAACGGGGATTCGTGGAACCTGAACTTTGAGATTGTTAGTCAGTGCAGTAGTTTATTTTTTTAATTTTTTTTTTGAACTAATCACTTTTAGGAATTTTTATATAATTTTCGTTGCTTCAATGATACAAAGGGCTCTTATATTTTTGCTTTAATTGAAATAAAGGGTTTTGCAATATTACTAGCGTGGGCATGTTTTAGCACTGTCTTTGCCCAAAATATAAATAGTTATACAAAATAGAAATAAATTGGTAAAACAAAACACGAACATTGTTGAATTAGGATGGCAATGGTATATAAATGTTTTCAGATCTTAAATCTTATCCAGTCATTACATATACAAAGCTGTGTAACAAAGGAAGTATTGTTTTTGAATGCAATAAAAGCCGACAACTTGACTTCGGTTTGCAGTTGCATAAATAAAGCTGGCCATACAAAACAGCGGTTCTAGAGCTTTTGTGTGGTTGTGTGTTTTATGATCCTAATTCTTGCGCCTATATTGCCAAAATAAATATGGCACCTCACCGCGGGGTTCTCCATGGAGGATCGTTAAGACCAAGGCTCGGCAGCAACAGGTTCGGATACACAACTTTTACTGCCAGCTACGTGAATTTTTCCCATCAGTGCCTTCTCTGCATGTTTTGGTGTAAGCAGAGGCCGCATACAGAGTGTCCTTCAAAACAATTTGGTTTATTGTAGATGATGGGAGAGGATTAAGAGCTCAAACACAAGAGACTATTTACTCTGCCTGTGTATCAACATTTTCTAATTTAAAATACTGACTATGTGCACAAACTTGAGTGACAGAGATTTCTCGATTCAGTGTTTGTCATAGGGTATGACAGAGTAGGGATACAAAAGTGGAGCATTATGATGACAAATCAAGCTCATATGATCATCTGGCAGCCAGAAATAGATATCTTTATTAGAAGACTGGAAAGTACAGTAACGTGTAAAGGCTCTGTGAGTGCTACAAATGTCACTGAAGTAGAAATCAACACCTGTTCATTGCAAAATGATGATCAGTATTCTGCTTTATCCAAAAGATTTTAAGTTTTCTCATATTCTGTTTTCTCAAAGTCTGTGAAGCACAACAGGAAAAAATCGGTTGACTATATCATCATAACCCTTTGGCAACAACACTGTGGTGGGTGATTCAGAAACATGTGCTGCCATTTTATCATGCCGAGGGCCAAGTTTTGGAGCCTTAAACACCCCGCCAAGGCTTGATAAATCTGGCTTGAAAAATCTCATTTGCAGAGAGTTAGGCATCTGCAACAATATTTATCTTCTTCCCTGTCCAAGGGTAATGGGTTAGGCAGGATGGATGAGGGCACAGTCCTCTTGCCTTCAGGTGCAGCGATTTCGCAGAGGACCCGTAGACAGGCTGCTTATGACGAAGCAAAAGGAAACACATCAACTCCCTCAGTAAACATATCACCATGGTTGAACAATTGGCTATTAGCATAATTAGCCAGCCTGATCTTAGACTTTTTGCGCGTGTGTGTTTGTGTTTGGAGGGGGTGGCTGTTTTGCTGTTGTTCCACAGCAATTAAACTCATCTAATTTCAAGAAGAACAAACATTCTTTGGTGGCTGGGGGAAAGCTTCGGGCACAGAAACTTCAGGAAAAATAAAGTCTTTGGTGGCACCAAGTCTTGTCTGATGATGTTTGCTAATTATACAGCCAGGCACTTCCTGGGAAAAACACAAAAAGTAATAGGCGAAGGTCTGCGCCTGAAGCTTATCAAGAAACAAGCAGGCAACTCTATCTGGATGTGGCCTTTTGTCTCTCAAACCAAAAAGATGAAGGACGACAGAAAAAGAGCGAGAAAGCAGAAAATCTAAAGGTCAATTTGCAGTGAAGGACTCTGTCTCAGATGTAATTAACCTTTTGATTTAGGACACTTTGTCTCGTAAATAAGCTGGCAATTAGTTTATTTGGCTATCATGTGATAGTAATGACTCCCATTAGCATGACGTGACCTCCTCTAATCTGTTGCCTTCCAGACTCTTTACTGGATTTCTTGTCTGGCCCCATGAACTAGCGTCTGAAGACTGCTGATGTGATCCCACTGATACAACACACGAGTCAAAGTGTTTCTGTGAAGTCAGCACTTCTCTCATCTTTTTCATTCATACTGCATTCAATCTTATTTTCGATCCATCGCTGTCTTTGCTCTTTTCTCAGATAATCTCTTATCTGCAGAAAGGAGGGGATGTCAGACTTTAGCTTTTGGCATGTTCTTTAATGGGAAACACACGACAGACAACACATGGATGAGCAATTTGTTTCAGTTAGTTTCCAAATCACCCCAGAGACGCCATTTCTATTGTTTTCACAAAAAGAGACATTGGCTGGTAAAGGCGACTCCGAAACTGGTTTTATTTTTGGTTTTTTGGCACCTTTGCTGAAAAATTAAATTGGGAAACAAAGTTGAACAGATGACAATCAAGAACCACACGGCAAAATGTCTTTTCACACTATCAGGTCTGACTAAGAGTTAACGAGGCGGAGCATACAGGAAAATGTGGAGAACATGGACTCTCAGACTGTAAACCAGGAAACCACGGGGTAGTAAGATGTGTGAAATGGTCTTCCCTGTGCAGCCTCGCTCAGCAAGGGCCACAGATGTAAAAATATAACCTGTTTTTACAGCACACTGACTTTATTGGTGAATTTTGATGTAAATGGTGGCAGCAGTACTTGGAAATTGTTCACTTTCTCAAGGAAAAAACGTTTTTATGCTGTTGCTTGCTTTGATTTTTTTTATTTTTATTTTTTAACTAATATTTTTGCAAACCTACAACCATACGCATGGTTTACTGTCTGTCACTCTAACGGATGTTGGGCTATTATTATCCATAATTCAATTACTGAACAGGCACTAGAGACACTGTATATACATTTGAAAACACTGCACAAAAGAATAAATGTGATATAAAAGTCACACACTGAAAACAGAAACACTTTGCTGTGTGTGTGATTGCAATATATCACAGAATGCTTTAGGGTGACAAGCTGCAATTAACCGTGGAGTGAGAAGACATTTATAAGCATGTCATATCTCATTAAATAAGTGTATTTATTTGGTATAAAAGGATCTTTCTGTTGTCAAAGTATTTTTTTTTTACTAACTGATAATTGAAACGCTGCTGTTTACGGTGTTATGTTGAAAACTTGAAGACGATTTTGAAGTTAATAGTAAATGTACAGAATCTTCCCTTAAGTCATTCCTTTTCATTCTGTGGAGGTAGCAAACGATCTGTACAGAATAATCTTTGCGAGACAGCGATTCCCTCTGAGACAGATACTCGACTGATTTAGAAATAAAAGATCACTATAGAAATTGTTTCTTTAGGCACTGTTTTGGAGTTTCTCCGTCCATATCCGTGAAATCTGGCATTGGCTCTGAAAACGGCGGTTATGTGAAACAATAGCCGAAGAAAAAAAGGCAGCAGTAGGTGGTGGCATAAAACTGGTGCTTGAGTAAATGTCAGCGGTCAGGATTATGGCCTATAATGGCTCTGTAATAAAAGGACTAATAACGAGCTGATAGGAAACGTTTCATCCGAAGGCAAGAAGGTGTCTCTGTGTATCCTTGTTGGGCATGTTTGCATTGGCTCTAGCTTAGTGTTCAAATCATCCTCCTCGAACATCAAAGACGTGTAGCTCCAACTGAGATGTTTATCTACTCCAAGTCTCAAGACTTGGAGTAGCCAAAAAGAACAATAGTGTTTTCTCACCACTTCAGCGTCCTTTGCTCTGTTACTGTATTCCTCAATATCCCAAAGTTCATCGCTAGTCCAGCTAAAAATCTTACAAAGCTTCTCTTCCATAACCGCCCTAAATGAAGAGAAAATAAAACTTCCTCATGTTTGAGTCCAACTATGTTTCCAGATGTGCCAGGGGTCAGGGGTTAAAGATTAAAGTACCAGGATGTGGCTTACGCCAACGAGAGACTGGTTTGCAGTGTGTGCATTCCACACTGGAGGGGGGCGATGAGCGGAGTGCCTGGTGTTTCTTCTTTCCAGCGCTCCCAGCAAGCGGCCTCATTTTGCTGAGGTGAATTATGACACCAGGACTTTCATGCTTGCTACTTTGCCAATGTTTACCAGGGGCATCAAGGCGAAATGTCATTTGTGCTAAACGTAGAGGGGTGAAAAACAAATGGGGAAGTTGTATTTGGCTCTGGCTGGCGTAGAGGTCTCAGACTTGCCTCTGACCTTCCTCACAGGGAGTCACAATGAGTGTTAAAATATTCCACATCTTTCTTTTCCTACAAAATGAAATCATTTTGCGCCACATCCTTGATTAGATATTAAAAAAAGGAACCTAAAGTGTAGTTTATAGCGCACCAAACAGAGAGCAGTTTGACTGATGTCTCTGACTTAGGACCGGCCTTTCCACCCCCTGCCTGGTGCTGAGCAGCAATAGAGACATCACAAGTTATGTATAAGAGTCTATTATGTCGATTTGAGAAGGTCTCCCAGATATTGGTCTAATTTTACAAAAAACGCTAATACGATTATTTCCAAGTGTGTCATAGGCTTAATAAGTGTGGAAATTGGCCTGTCATATAAGACCTGAGAGTGGTGGTAAATTGTGTGATTACAGTCGCAAAGCCTGGTTCTCCCTTATTGTTTCTTTACATATTGTAATCTGCTAAATGAAAATTGACTGGACAACTTCATTAGAATTATAAAAATAGTGGGTAACATTAATATGACAGAGACAACTTTATTGCGGTATTAGGAAAATAATGAGCTTTGGAGGATCTTCCAAAGATTACACGTCCCTTGAGATGGCTTCTTTTATTATTAGGCTCTGAAAAATTGTTTCGTTACCCCCCCCAAGCCTCCGTCAGAGTGGTCCTGCAGAAGCATGGACACAGTGCACATACTTATTGAAAGGGTGGGGTGGGGGGGGCCCAGGACACTCACAGGACATGAAGATACAAAGAACTCTACATTGGACTTGCAGACATGTCCCAGGAGGTTAAATATGTTTTTGAAATTGTTCAGAGGATCTAGAATGTGTGTGTTTGTGTGTGTGTTTGTATGTGTGTGTGTGGGTTCACCTATAGGGGGACTGTGGCTTGGAGTGGAGTGATGTGCGTGCTGAAGCGAGCCTGCAGAGCCACTAGATGGAGTTAGATCCTACAGAAGAGCTTTGGGACCGAGGCAGAAACAAGACAATAACAGTGCAAGTGAAGCACAGGACACGCATCTCTTTCATGTGCTCAGACCTTGGGAGGCAAGAGTGCATAGTTTTTCTGAGACCACAGCACAATTTTCCAGTGGCCTGGTCTTATTTAGTGTCCTAGCAGCACGCGTGACTCATAACTAGACTGCACACATACCATACCATGGGAGCAGCTACCTTTTATTAAAATGAAACTGATAATCACCTCGTGTGCAGCCCCCAGCCTTCAACCTCTCTCATACAGTGAGCTAATTACCTACGCTAGTGTTTGGATTATCCATACAGCTATATGTAAGTAGGCTCTGCGTGTGACTAAAATTAGATTTTGTGTTTTCTTACTGTAAAAGTTACTAAATGAACAGCAGTGACTTGTGTATTTTACACCTGCATTAATCCATTTGAAGTGCAGCACTGCTGGAAAAGCAGGAACACGTTTTCTCCTTTCAGCATTAAAGTCTGCCAAGTTAGTTAATTTAACAAAAGTGTAAAATCCACACATCGTGTGATATATTTTTTTTAAATTTTAGTAAGTATTCCGAGAGATGAACCTCCGGTTTCATTATTATTATGATGGGGATTATTTCCTTTTTTGGGGTGGGACTGAGAGCAAAGGAGAGGGGAAAATGAATCAATGCATCATGAAATGGGCTGACGGCATGCCTTACTGTGTGATATGATAATGCTGTTATAGATGCATGTCCTAGTCTCTAATGGAGAGAAAATTATACAGTTAGATACATCGATAAGAGGAAAGTGACATGCTATTCTTTTAATTTTTTTTTAGCCTCTTTTTTTGTGCTTTGAATCCAGAAGAAGCATTTTAGTATTAATGATGGTTAAAAGCAGAAACATTATTGTAATTGCAGCCTGTTATCAGGCTTTACACTGATACAAATAGGTATTTTTTTTTCTCCATTTTACTATGTTGCATTGCATTTAGTATTAAATGACATCTCTTAGAATCACGTATGATGTGAGAGAGACTACATGCCACCGCTGCACTGCATACAGGGATTCAGTGTCTTGACACAATATAATGTTAGACTGAAGGAAAACAAATTTAAGTGCTAGTCCCACAGGAGAGAACATGAACTCTGTCAACAGATGTTTATTGCTGTGAAAAGGCAGAAAGAAAAAAAAAATCACCATTTCTCTTGATGTCTCACGTGAATTGCACCATTTAGCATGTCGCAGTTGTGACAGGTAATTGACTTCAGAATCCATTGAGGAGTATTTGTGTCATGGTAAATAATGTATTGTTTCAGAGCCTGTATGAATATTCATAGTTTATGTTTACCGAGAATCATTAAATAAATGCTTTTATGTAGGTCAGTTAGGTAAGTCAGTTTTTGCAACAATTAAGTTCTGATGAAAACCAGACTTTGTTTGCTAATTTCAGAAAATCCCTTTTCCGTTCAGCTGGCTTGCCTGTTCACTAGAAAGTCGGCTTCAGCAGCTGATTATTTAAAATACTGCAATGAATTATCCATTGTTGTTGGATGATCCCATTTACATCCTGCTTTGAGCTCAAACTTCTAATTCTCTTTACGTACTGAAATATTAAAAGCCTAATATGTCATCTGTCACGACTGTCATTTATTATCTTCGCTGCAGCATGTCCTGTGGGCCTGTAAAGATGTCATTCAAATCACTTTTTATTAAATTGCCAGCATTTGTTCCTGTTTATATGCATGCCCTTCCATTTCATTTTCAACTTGGCTCCATTAGCAGCCGCCTATCTGCATCTTGAGGTTTGCCCTTCCACGCCTTCATTTACCAAATGACCCAACATCCCTGTTTCTGTCCGGCTTACACTGCTGAGCTGATTAAGAAGTTGCCTTTTGAACACTAATTTATTCCACTCCACAATTTTTGTTATATAGCCATTGTTTCATTTAAAGTTTACGCTGCTTCTCCTTAGATGGATGTCACGCTAATTCTGATTTCCTTTTGGAAAAGCTATTTAGTCTCACAATGTATGATGGATCTGATTAGTCATTCAGGCTGGCCTCTGCTTTTATGCTTACATTAACTAACACAAAGAGCCCCCCTACAGGTTAAAGTTTAAATGTGGATTAGCAGATAAAGCAACTCCTGATTAGGTTACTGTGGGGCTTAGAGGGGAAAAATGAATTTCCCCTGCACATTATTGCACAAACATCTTCACTCTGCCTGCTTTCTCTCTCTTTTCTTTTCTTCTCCGGCCTCATCCTCTCACACTCACTCCCAGCATGGATATCTATTTTGGCGCAAAATCTTTGAACAATTATGCAAATGCGTGTAAGGCAATGCACAATACAGTATGGAAATGGCTTGGAGAGAAAATGGACTCATTAAGGACAGATGGCAGGAGTGCTAAAAGCCATTTGTTATGGGTGCAGGAAGACATTTGAGACAATGTCAGACCTGAGAGACATCAGATATGTTTTTCACACCAAGCACTATTTGTTGTGGTGTGTAGTTCTTGATTATTTCAGCATGTTGATGATTATAAATGAAACAAGATGAGGCAGAGACTTCTCTTAATGTGTTCCGACTGCGGCATATAGATCCGCATTTGTCGGAGTATATGTTTCATTTTTTGCTTAAGCAATGACAGACTTTTAACATATCATCATCTCGGCAAATTTGCTTCCACTGTTGTGTTAAGCGATATCATTGATCACTACGAGACCTTTAACAAAATTACGTATGTTTGATTAAAGCAGCTGTATGTTAAATATGGAAGCATATACTGTGATAAGATTGCTGAGGCCAACATGAATAGGAATGTAGAAGCTGTCAAATGCCATATGCACGACTGATATTACATGTTTCATTGTCACTTCCTGCAACATCATTTGAACTGCATATAAAGAAGAACCTAAACGCTTGCTAGAGATTAGTTTCCATATATTAAAACGTGCTTTTGAAATGGTGACCCATGCAACACACAAAGTGAACAGTGGGGTTTTTCACAATTAGGAAAATTAAGTCTTTCTTTTTGTCTGCTAAGGATAAGATGCTTCATTATCACTGAGGCCAATGTTAACCCCAGGTGGGAGAAAATAATTTTCAGCAAAGATTAAGCTTTACAATCTATTGCAGATGGCAGTATAAACACACCAGCATGGATTCAGGGTTGGCTGTGAAGACCTGCAGCAGTAACACGTCTCAAAGACGAGTTCTAGGTGGAAAAAAGTGGGCTTTGACACAGCCACTGTTTATTTTGTCTCTGGCCCTCTGTGGGCTTCCCCAGTACCACTGTCTGGGCCTTTGACATCACTGAAGTCATTGTTGACTAGTCTCTGCTGTCTGCCTCAATATCCATCTGAGCTTCACATGGGACACAGAGGAGAAAGGCGAAGACTGCCATTTATTTCTACACTAATTTTCCTTTGTGATGGATGGCTTTCTTATTGTGTCATTTGTGCCTTTTCAAACATGCTCCTTGGAGCAGAAGAAATTACCAACTTTCAAATCATACACAAGCACAGTTCTCTGAAAAAACGCTTGAGTACAGGATACAGAAGACTATCTATCTAAAATGGTGTAAATGATAGAAGAAATTATACTAACACAAAAATGCTTTTATTGCTTAAATTAATGCATTTAACAAAATCTGTAAAATATAAAAAAGTTGTAGGTTTGGTTGTTCCAAACAATTTTTAGTGTTGATTTTTTTTCTATTGTCGAAAATTCAAGAGTTACTACAAAATATCATATTTCGCAATATAGTACACAATGAAGAAGCATTTATAATTGAATAGCCATGCATAACCACACAAGTAGTACAATGTGCACGCAGAATACAGAGGAAATAACTTTGTAGTGAAATTTAACACTTTTCATCATTACCTTTTTGTGTAAATTCTAATTTGGGAATCATATTTCGTCATGCTTATTTATTCTTGAAACTCCCATAATCAAGTGTCAAGCTCCAAATCCAAATATTTTTGCATCAAATTCAGCCATGAAAACCAAATCGCACAAAAAGTCACAGAACAAATAAATGAACGGTATCAAAGGCTTTCAAACTCAGGACTTTCTCTTTGTTGTATTCAGGTTGTCTTTTGTCCGTCCCTCCACTATTGTGACAGGACACAGAGATTTCTAAAGGCTAGAGTTTCTTATTAAATTATTTCTGGATGAGATGAACGGAGCCTGAATAGAATCATTAAACTTCACCAGTTATAGGAATGCATGTGCCGCGCTGCCGTCTGCTGCAAAATGAAAAGCTGTGCATTTTCATGCTCTTTCAAAACCTTTAACTTGCCATGAAAAGATATGACATCAATCCTGGCAAAAACACAAGGGAAAATGAATGATACCATTGTGGTCTCTAAACATCAATCATGCTCAATACTTTGGAAAAACAATGCATTTTTGTTTGCATTTCAGAGGTGACAAACAACACTTGTGACTGGCTTAACATTGTCAATTCCCATTACTCAAAACCTGAAGCAAATCAGAATTAAACTGTGGCACTGTTGCTAGGCAGCTGAGTTCTCTTGACATGGTGGTTAGTTTTTCTTTCATTGCTTGACAAGAGCGAAGTGAAAGGAGTTTAGAAAAACTTGCTTAAGGCGCTCAGAGGAAGGGGATAATTGGAGTCTGTGGATTGTGTAGTGGCCCTTGTATGGAAACTTCAGGGCTCGAGACAGAGAGAGTCGGACGCAACAAAATTTTAACTCTTGTACACAAACTTGACCCCTGTACTACTGCTGGGTTTTCCACACTTCATTTGCAGAGTGTTTGCCCCAGTGTGGCCCAGGGCCCAGTGTCAACATGTTAAGGAACAATTCTGGAGAGCAGGTCATGACAAACACAACAGTACTTAAGTTTTACCCACATTCTGCAGTGCAGGGGAAACTTGACCATTTCTACAGAACATTTGGGTGCTGTGAGAGAATGCACGTAACGTAGTTCAGCTTCTACGCTTCCTCTTTCAAACAAAACCCAATCAAGTGAGGTCATCAAGATATTGTAGCCATGGTCAATTTTATTAGTCTGTCTCTTGAAATATAGAGGCTCGTTAAGTAAACAATGAGAAGAGGTCTGTGCCTTTTAATGACCCGCGGAGGAGCCCAGCCTGTGAAAGTGCACACCCAGTATAAGAGGGAACCAATTAATGCTGGATTAACATTCATGGTTATTTACAGTTGCTTTTGTGCTTGTTTCTGCGCTCCGACTTCCACACAGAGGATCGAGAGAGAGAGAGAGAGAGTGTGTTTGTGTGTGTGTGTGTGTGTGTGTGTGTGTGTGTGTGTGTGTGTGTAAGGGAGAGAGAGTGTCGCTTGGAGAATGGGGGGTTGTTTGGACGCAAGAGGAGCAGTGAGGTGGCTGGGTCCATTGTGAGGACACCACCTCTCTCATTATGCCCTCTCAATCAACACTCCTGCTCACAGGAAGCCCCTGTAAAGCCCATCTGCCATAGCTAATCTACAGGCAGCCCTGTGCTTGCGTCTGGGCCTGCTACCCTTAGCCGCATTATTCTCAGATCCAAGGCTTCGCCAGGGATCAGCCAAAGCCCATTAAAGTAAATAATAGCCAGAAATGACAGGCTTAGCGAGGATTGGGGAGAAAGTTGAAGACCAGTTTGAGCTGTGAGCTCTGATTAATAGAGAAAAGCATTTTGGGGGAGAGAGGGGGTTAGATGGAGAGAGAAAGTGATGGAGAGAAGGGGGGAGATAATGGGGGTGGGGGGGTGGGGGGGAAAATGACCTTAGTCTGCTGCATGGATTTACTCAACCTCAGGGTTGTTAGAAATAGTGCTACCATCTAATGCATTAGCAATCCTTGAGCTACTTTTGCTTTGAAGCTCAAACAAGAGGGGAAGAGAACAGGGGATAAGGCAGGGGTAGGGACACATGCACGGTTGACAAAGGGTCCCAAGACCAGGATGGGGCAATAGTCAGCCTCAGAAGTTGCAGAAACTTTTTGGGTAAACATGACATTAATACCACAAACAGCCAGGGTAGAAAGTTAAGTCTTATTAGTTATACCACAGTGTTGCTGTGTGTAGTGGGAGGAAGCCTGTTGAATTGTCTGAAAGGGCCACTTTGTCATGGTCAGCTTGGGGTTAAACAATTAAAGCTGCTTTCTAGAGTCAAGTTAGTGTCAAGTTAGGCACGGAGACAAATAGTTAAGTTAGTGAAAGAGGAGGAGGAATAATGGGTAAATAGCTTGACTTGGTTAATATTTAATTGACCTGCTGACACCTTCAGGCAGCACATCAAACATGACCCCTGATAGTTTGATAGCCTAACTTCATAGAGCAGGGATCCACAACAGCATACAGTAAATGCTGTCAGAAATGGTGTTTTTGTTAGCTCTGAATTATATAGTTTAGTTACATTTGGAAAAAAGCACAATAAGTCCAGGGAAAACAGACACAAATTAAACATCCATTACCACAAGCTGTGACATGCTGGGTAGAGGATGTTGTGGTGTACTGAGAGGATGGATAACACAGATCGCAGAAGTGTTTGCGCTGTCTGTAGTTGGATGTTTATTGCCACAGAAAAAGCTTATTCCACTTTGTGCTCAAGCTCAGCCTGGGATTTAACATGATTTGTCACCGGGCCGACAGAGGAGACGGTCTAAGCGAGATTATGTGAAGCAGTTCCACCTCTGCTTAACTACTGTAAAAATTGCTTATACGCCTGTGAAGAAATTGGAATGCATTCAGGAAGCGAATGATCGGGCTTGTGGTCGGTCGGGCCGCCTCTTATGGGATTCGCTGATTGGACGGACGCCCCAGACAGTCGGGGCACAGGAAGAAACACGTTAGCGCTGCATGAAAGGTATGCTCGCTCCTCTAAGAATATTGTCTATTGATCTATCAGTTACCTGAATCTTCAAAACATTGCAGAGGGGGAGGAAAAAAGACATGTGGAGACCTCTGCCTCAGATATGTAATGAAGAATTTAAGATCCTCCGAATGTTTTATTGCCAGGAGACTGTAAACAGATATGATACGTAGAAACCAACATGGCCTCTGGGGAAACACTTAGGGTTTCTTAAAGAAGTGTTTAATGGTATCGATTTTTATTGTTCAGGGAACAGTGTGAAGCCTTTGACTGGTTTATTGAACGGATTTAGACACATGCTCTTAAGCACTGAGAGGAAGAAGGCTTTCCAGTTCCTTGGATTTAATCCATCAAACAATGTGTGCATTGAATTTTGATAAGCTTTCTGACTGTAAGCCACACTCTACACAGCTGTGCTTGAATTTCACATGTTGATGTTCTGCTTATTTTACAGTAGCTGCTTCCTCCACCAGCCTATTACATTATAGTCCCCAGTGTAGGATGTGGTTTGTTTCCCATTAATGTGACAGATGTTAGGACCTCAGCAGCCAGTAGAGGCCTCTCATGTCTTATGCAACCTTTGATGCAACTCACAGGAGTGTGTATATAAAATGTAAATGGACACTTCGGCATGATATTGTGTAAATGATATTCAAAGAAATTGTCACTTTTTTTTTTTTTTTTAAAGGAAGTAAAACATGTTTTACAGGCTCCTCAGACAAGCCCCAGCCTTCGAAAGGCTTGTTGCCTATTTTAGGAATGAATGAATCAGTCACCTTTCTGTTTCCGCCTTGTGAATTCAGTGGTTTGAGCCGCATCACAGCTCTTTGACCAAGGCCTCTCTTTCCAGCCTGATCTTTCCTCTTCAGAAGGCTGAATACTCATCCTTGACCGGCTCGCCTAAATGAACCCTGCTCTCCTCATGTTCCACAAAAGTGCCACTGTGTGGTGTCACCCAGGCTTTCTTTCCAAGAGACAGTGTGATTTCTATATCCGTTGTCATGGTGATGTGGCGAGGAGGGAGGAAAATGGAGCTCTAACCTCTGGCTTTAGCTGGCTCCCAGGCCAGACAGTTCATTTTGGAGAGCAGGAAACAGCGCTCTGCCTGTTTGTGTGCTGACAATAGCGGCACTTGAAAAAGGTGAAACGGGGACATAGTGACGCTATCTCTCAAACACCATGTAGCGATCATGAGGCCATACCTGGGGAACATGTGATACTGTAAATGGCATTACGTAGTCGGGTTTCTAGAAAACTACCATAAAAGCAATTTATTCAAATATTTTGTCATAAAAAAGTACGAAGACATCATTGGAGGGCAGAGACAGGTTCTCTCTATATCAACAAGCCTCAGTGAAAGCAAACCCCTTTTTCATGGAAGCTCATACAATTCCTCAGTTTCAGAGCATTGCTCTCAACCACTCCTGACAGATACACCTGATACTCCTCAAGCAGGGAATCTAAAAAAAAAATGAGAGTTTTTTTAATCTAAATTCCTAAATGGGGAAAGTGTGTCTGAGGGGGAGGTGGGTGGGGGGGTAGTGCAGTTACCTCTTAAAAACACAATTTAAGTAGGCTTGGAGGCAAGACGAAGACACAGGCATTATTAAAGTCAAATCAGGAATGGCTCACATGCACTCCCCTCCTAATGACGTGGGAGTGCCACGGACAGTCAAGAGGAAGAGAACACCATTCTCTATTCATTTGGCAGCGTGCCCAGATCTCATTCAACCAAAAAGTCTTCTCAATCCAAACTTAATCCCAGCCAATTAAAGACGACGTTGCTTTTCCTCCTCTATCGTTATGCTGATGAGGATGCAGTTCATCATCAGGAAGGTGGAGGTTTGTTTTCTGGAGGGGGCTTATTCACATGGCTTGAAAATATTTATTATTTGAATATTTGTGGCAAAACGATCATGACACTGGCCTGATGAACCCTCATGTGTTGCAATTTAATGATAAACTTGAAAAGGAATTGATCTGAGAGCCAAATGAATATTTATTGATGTAGAAAAGTATGCTTTGTGTTTTTCCCTGGCTCCTAGGGAGAAGGTGTGAAATCTAATAAAGCCATACTCAGGAGGGGTGGCTTTGATCAGAGATTCTCTAAACAAGCAGCAAGTCCCATGTGAACATGTGATCTATACGCTCCGACATGTGCTATCTTTACATCTCAACTTCTGTTTTTGCTAAAAGAGAGCTGTTGTATTGGAAACAGCTGAACCATTTCAATTTCAGCCCGGGGCAACATTCTCCTCTCAAAGAAGTGTCGAGATGCACCGTATGTCAGGCACATTTTCCATAAAGTCTGTCTTCTATTCCAATACAGCTTCCCAAGGTGCAAATGTGCTATTTTTCAGAAAACATGTTTTATCATAATGAGCTCACATATGTATTTGAACTGTTCTATTATAAACAACCAAATCTGTAAAAAGTAAAAAGACATTGTTTTGTAAATAGTGTCGAAGTGTCTCAGTGGAGGTTATAAAACAAGTATAAATATGTATATACAGTAGATTTTCACACTCAGCAACACACACTAATTACTGAAAATCTTGAAAATGAAAATGATACATTGATGGGTTTAAAGTAAAGGCCACCGCACATAGTCCTCTTCCCTTAGTACTATTAAACGTATTTGCGTAGTGGCAAATAATGATGGCACTCATCATTTACATTTATAAAATGGCATAACGCCAATAATGCAAAGATAAGCAATTATAGGACAAGTCGGGGTTAAAATTGCATGCAAGAAGAGCCAAATAATGTGGTGGAGGATGGTGTGTGATGCAGCAGAAAGGGAGTGATATGCTGATATGATGACGCAGAGTGGGCAGCGTTGGCTGTTGCTTCATGCAGAGTTGATGTGCATCTTACTGTGGCTCCTCTCACACTCCAGAAGGTCACACAGGAAGTGGCTAACACACATGCACGCACATTTTGGGCCAACCGCTTAAAATACCCATAGAAGTCTTCGGCTTCTAGTTAGGCCACAAAATATCTGTAAGGTATGAGACTATAAAACTTAAAATGTGTCTTGTGTTTGTTATTGTTTGAGTGAAAATAAACTTGTTTTTTAGCAACGTAAGAGGAGATTAGGTTTTACATCACGGCAGAGAAAACACTCAGATGTTTGGGTATGTAGTTGTGGACCGGCATAACCCCCCCCCCAAGGTAAAGTTATACGCCATGTTATGTTACCATCATCATTAAAGTGCAAAACATCTTGCATTACAGTGGAACTCCAGTGTTCTGTGTGAAAGTCCCACAGAACACTGTCCTGTGTAGAAACCACCTCCCTACGAAACCTTCCCTTTATACACTACATCATTTATTTAGACATCGAAATTTGAAGTGTCTGGGTTTCAAGTGTAATTGACTAAAAGCTCTGTGGTCACCATCAGACCATCAGAATGTTACGCAAAAGGACCCGGACAGAGTGGCACTTTTTGACACCTTGGGAATGCGAATGGTCTGAAATATCTGTTAGAATATAGAATAATTATGTGAGAGCTTGACAGTATTTAACTGTGCTTAACAAAACAGACTGACTGGATGGGAGGGGTGCAAAGCAACCACAGAAAATGTTCCAGTGGGATAGCCATGCAGCCGTGTGATGGGGCAAACACACTTAACTAACAACTTCCTTCACATTGGATGCACTTTGACAAACAGCCCTGCTCCTCAGCGCTTACGCCATGTGCCTCAGCATTAATGCGAACGCCCCGTGGTATGGTTGGCTGGACAGGCACTTGACTGATGGCTCTATTAGAGCCCCCCACCACGACACCTAGTCCTGTCCTGGGCTTTTCTCTGGACTGGACATGCTGCTGACAACGCACTGATGGGGAAGACTAAATGGAGGGTCTAAACACACCAACGACCACATTCAGAGATGTGCCAATAGTCCAACACACATAAAAACAGACCCAGGCACATGTGTGTGAAGGGGGATCCATGGACGCGGCTGTGCGGACATGCACACAAGAACCATACAAGGAAATAGAAAAGATTTAGCCATGCTTCACCTTTTGCATTTGGTTGGAACAATGGCTTACACAAATACAACACGCAGCTGATCTGCACCCCTCCGATTCCGGCTCTTTGGTGGCTTGTTCCTGGGACCACCATGAAACATGGAGGCCACTGAAAGGCTGGCTCTTGATAATCAGCTCTGAAGGGGGTGGAAAATACAATTCATATCTGTAGTCTTCTTGGGAAAGCAACCACTGGAGCAGGAAATGACAGTGGATGTTTTAATCTTCAAACGGTGAGCACTTCGCTCCCTCAGGCTAAATGAAGGAATCTGCTCAAATGTGACGGAGCAGCCTATCCATGCTCACTGCAACAGCTCACACCACTTTTGAAAATGTTTCCAAACATTTGAGCTCTTCTGGAATAATTTATATTCACCCATAAATGCTCTTTTTCATTTTTCCAGCCTCCATCACATTCATTATCATGCCTGTGTGGAGTGTCTTAGGCTGTACAATAATGTAAAGCTCTTTGGGTAAGATTGGCAGACACTCTCTCTCTCCGAAGGCCCAGGCTGGCTCTACTCTCCTGTGCAACACTATCAACTCCTCGCCCCTCTGGCACCTGTCATCCACAGATGCCTGCTCCCTTCCAAGAGGACTCAAAGTGAATTTGCAAGGTGGAGAAATTATATGACAAACAATTATATCCCAACATCCCTTGACAAGTTCTAAGACTTTGCTAATCCAAAAAAAAAAAAAAACAGTTTGGATTTGGAAGGTTTCTTTTAAACTTTACATAGCCTGAAGTTAGCGGAAAACAAAGGGAAAAAAAGTGAGCAGGGGAAAAAAAGTAAAATCGTGACATTCAACCAAATAGTGTCTCTGGTCCAAATTCGGATCAAAATGAGCTCAATTTATCAATGTCAATAACAGTGGCAATCCCCGGATAGAGAGACATGCATATTAATTGAAAATAATCAGATTAAGCCACTAGAATCTGACATTTTGAAATGGGCACTTTATCTTCAGGGCTGGAGAGATACAAGATTGCCTACGTACAAATCAGAGAACACTCCTTAATTGCATGTTATCACCCCATGATTGCCTTGGCATTATATAAAACAGTATGGTAATTACTCCACAGATAGTGATGTAAATAGCCTCAGGCTGCTGCTCCCATAAGAGGAAGTGGAGTAAGGGCACAGAGCTGAACATCTGGGCAAAGAGGTAGCACAATTTAGATGTGTATAGTCAGGTGATTAGCTCCATCAGTGAGGCGTTAGCAGCAACATATATTTGAGAGCAACATTCACTTTTAACTGTGAACACTTGTCTCCGAGTCTTAAACAGTGTCTGTTTCAAGAGCTCCTTAAATTTAAACAAACTAGTTAAAAACTAGATTATATAGGAGGGTGTGTGTGTGTTTGTGAGAAAGAGAGGGAGCACAAGAGCTTGATGGAGAAGGATGTAAGTGGCCCTCATGGTGTCACTGCTGCCCAGCCCAGTGAACAGATTCACAACAGGCCAGCTGGATGTCCCCTCCTGCAGCAGAGCCCCCCCCCAGCCCTGGAGGAAACACAGCTCTGAGGGCTGCCGTCATATGTTTTCAACGTTTGTACAACGCCTGATAAATGTAATGTAAAAGGGGCTTTGTGTGCGGGGGGCAGTGGGGGTTGACTGTGATTGCTGGTAATAACTGACTAATAGAATAAAGCAATAACGTACAGCCTCAGGGCGAGAGCTCTGTACCGACAATTTCATACTGCAGATTTATCATTGTGTGCAAATTAGCATTTCAGTCTGTTCACTTTCCCATCTGAAGGAGCTCCGTCATGAGACTGTGTGCCCTGAAAAGATGTCTGTCGACTTCAGGTCTTCTTCGTCAGAACCCTCCATAACTCTAACACCCCATAGAGAAAGCCATCTTTAAGTTGACAGCGGACAGGAATGATGGGAGATTTGCAGTGTGGCTTTTGAAGGCACTTCATAAACAGACTATTAAAAACAATGCTAATATTTGGCACCAGTAAGAACACGATATTTAAAATACATATGCATGCTTTAATATACCAATATAAGTATATCACTCATTCATTCATCAGTCTACTAAAATCTTCATTTAGCAACTATTTTGAAGTTGTTACTACATGTACCACTTCAACAGGGCTGCTTGTCCCAGTATACACAATCAAAGTCGGGTTGGTAAATGAGATCTAGCCCTTATTGTTTACTGGGGCCTGCTTAGCTGGGACAAGTAGATGAGAATAGTGGTATTGGTAGTGAAAAGGGTTTTAAAAGCTACCTCTTATTTACTTAAAGTTCCTGTTAACAGTAAAGGTCATTTCTATTCATGGCAAAATTACACTTTAAACCATAATGAAGCCGTATCAAACCAAACGTCATTGAAATGTTTGGCTAAAACCCCAGTTGGGTGTTATTATTATTATTATTATTTTTCAGATATTTATGTACTTTGGATGTATAAAAAGCAGAAATTTCAAACCTGAAAAGATGTTGTGGTTGTCTTTAACTTATTACATGTTGTTCATTTTCTCCAGAGGGGATGTTTCTCACTAACAGAGTCAACAAGCAACTGAATGAATAAATGATACTGAGCGGATAATTTTGCTTACAATTTTCCAGAGGCTTATGATTAGAATATTAATTAGGGCCATCCATGACGGTCAGATAATAACAATGTCAGCGGGCTGAATGGATTCTGTGACCTGTAAAAGGCCTATTCACAATCTCCATTCGGCTTTGGTTCATTCTTTTGGCTACAGATGGCAGACTTTTTCACACCCTTTCTAAATGTTCTGATTGTCCCAAATATGTTTAAAAAAAAGTGCATGTTTTATGTCAAACAAAGTCAAGGCTACAGCTTGTTTGGAACTTTTTTTTTTTTTTAACTTGACATACATTTTCTGAAAATGTGACAATTAGGATTGACTTTGGGTGGTTGGGCCTTTGGCTTTATATGACATAGATCCTGAACACCAATGCATAGAAAACATCTTTTCTACACCCAAAGGCTATGTTTAGTTGTCCTTTCGATGAATTAGGGATGAATTTCTGGAAACATTTTAATAGTAACCAATAATTAAAGATGAACCTTTTATTAGTTGTAAATCCCGTTAATTTAACTGTCATCACACTGAAATCACATTAGATCCACCATAATGTGCATCCTGCACCCTGCAGAATATTTCAAAAGTAACAAGAATCCCTTGTTTGGCCTATTAATGTGAGAACATTACTCAAGTTGTGTCTCCCGGGATGTCAGTGCATGCCTCTGTTGAGATGACGGGATGCCTCGGTTAGGGAGGCCCAAGACATTTGCTGTACAGCCTACTTACAGCAATCTGAGCACTTAAAAAAGACAGCTAATAAAAACACAACATCCTTACACAGGCTAAAAAGAAGGGTTTTAAGGTTCAGTAGGTTCATTGTATGTATTATTGTTAAGTCTCTTGGGAAAAGGCAGGATAAGCTCTGTGTGTGTGAGTGTGTTTGTGTGTGTGTGTGTTCTTTTTTTTCCTCAAGCTAAGTGACAACATCCCATGAAACGAGATGGGTGAGCTATCTTTAAACCATAGGTAATCAGGAGGGGAGACCCTGCCCCCCCCAGATCTACATTTTTGTATCTGGATTTTATTTCTGCCTGTTGTGTATTGAGCAGTCTGATTACTCATATTTTCTTACCCCTAATTAAGCAATCCTATATTCAGATGTGTCATGGTACTGTGGACAAATATGGTGTGGAACTGAAAGGCTAAAAGTGGAGGAGTTGACTTTTGCCAACAGCCATCGAGACAAATGATATCCAGCAATACATACTATTTTTTACTGTTGTAAGTGTATATTCCTTTTCTTCTGGTGTAAGTGATCTTCTTTATGACTTCTTTATGTAAGTGATCATAACAGAAAAGCATCAGGGTGGCATTTGACAATTACTTTCAGTATGGCTTCATCTGCCTATTAATTTCTTAGTGGTTTTATCTATAATCAGAAAATATAATCAGAAAATCCTGATCACAATTTTCTAAATCTCTAAAGGGACATCTTTAAATTGGTTTTGTTCAACCAACCATCCAAAATGCAAAGATATTCAGTTTACTGTCATGTAGGACTAAGAAAAACAAGTGTCACAGTCGAGAAGCTTGAACTCAGTAATATTTGACTCTCTTTTTCCCAAATAAAACGTCATTTATCAATAATCAAAATACAGTTACCAATTAGTTTTTTTTAATGAACTGTTTCAACTTTACATAGTACTGCAGTGGAAATATATTCATCATACCACAGCCAAATCACATTTGAAGACAGAAGAGTATAAAATACATTTACAGTAGCAGCAAACAAGACCCTCAACTGCTCTAAGCACAGTTTCTTTAGGACTAAATCCCTGGTGTGCATTGGGCGTAACTCAACACATCACCCCCACCAACCCCACCACCACCACCACCCAAAAAACAAAATTTTTGTAAATCGAGTCAAAGTGGCATTTTTTTTTTTCCTCAATTCAGGAACATTTAGTGTTAAGTTAGAATTACTAGGCTGGCAGGCATGTGGCTAGTGGCAGTGGACTGCGGTGAATGAGTTAAATCAGCCTTCTCGTGAACTCGAACCTGTGTCGTCACAAGAGGAAAGAGGCCAAAGATACACGCAATGGGAGTAATCCAACAGTGAAGCCGGTGTGGCAGCGCTGCTTCCCGCTGGTCCCAGAAATTCTCAAATAACTCCCATGTGCATCCAAGGAGACGGGAGGACAGGCATACATCAGAGGGGAGCTGGAGGTTGAAGGAGTTTCAGAGAGATGTTCCAATTGCAGGCTCCACCGAGTTGCTTTAGTGTCATCAATTCTGCCAATAGTGGACTCAGTGACTGTTGAGGTGATGGCTGTGTGTACTGTCTGCAGTCATAAAGATTGGTTACCGTAGGTCTGGCCAACTTCTGTTCTTTCTTTTTTTTTTTTTTTCTTCTTTTTTTCTTTAACTGTTTTGGGGCATTCCTGGATTATTAAAACTATATTTTATTTGTACTGGATAATTATGAAAAGCCCTTTAAAACAATATCACACAAAAGATATAGTCATGTGATGCAACAAAATAAATAGAAATTCCAATTAGAGAAAATCACAAAATACTGTTCAAGAAATTGGCTATTAAAGCTATTTCTTTCTTTGGGTTCCCGTACTTTCGTTCAAACTAGTTCCCCAAATTTTACACAATAATTTTAGTACCTTTTATACTTTATGGTGACACAAATCACGTTGTCACAAGTATTTGTATCTACTAATTGCACCAACTGTTGTGTTCCAATAATTTATCTTCTTCAGTCAAGTATCTATGGTGTGATGGCTTAGTAGACTAAATCATTTGAACTGAACATTTTCCAGAGCTGCTTTTCCTTCCTCTAATGAGAGACAAGTGCCAGTCAAACTGTGAGTCATACTGCTGTCCAACATTAAAATAGAAGCCTTCAGCAGTTTGTCTGGGGCGTGACGGGGTTTGAAGGGGGTGATTGCTCTGACCAGCAGCCACCACCTGCTTTGCTTGTTCACGCTGTCATTGGTGCCCTTTTTTGGTGCGTGCAGAGTCTTTAAGAGTTTAGCTATGCTTTTGATGCCTTCTTTGATTTTTAAAATATGCACAGGATCAATAAGGAGCACGGATTTCAAAGCACAGGCACCTGCTGCTGGTCACCATTTCAGAAGTGTTTCTAATCATGTACAGAGACTAAACAGTCAGTAGGGGCAGGATGGAAGCGGACTTCATGATCAATAAAAACTAATACCATGTGTGCGGAAATGTGACACCTTGACCAAACAAAATGTTTTAGCCACTTGAGGTTGGTTCTCATTTGAACATTACATTTCTTTGCATAGAAATCAGAATTAAGCTGAAATTTCAAAGTGATATCATCCAAGACTCTCCCTAAAAATAATTTACGGCAATGGCCTTATTTTACCACCCATGATATGTGCTTATAATTCCACTGTAGTAACATGCACACATGACACTTCAAAGTGCTTAGATTAATTTATAATAATCTCCAAGAACCACAACGGTTTAATAAGTCACTCAGATTTCCCTAATATGTCACTCAGGTCTCAACCACTAAACATTGTATAATAATGCTTTTTTCCCAATTTCTACAAATCTAGTAACCTAAGTGGCAGCAAAGTTCAAAGAAGCAGATTGTAATGCATGTTATGGAAATAAACCCCGGGCTGATTATCCTTTAAATCTCTGGCTGCCCCAACCCCCTCTAAAAATGGCTGTCATGATGAAATGACTATCCTTTATTACATTCTTCTCCCTTAATCCTCCTCAATTTATTAGAGGGGGAGTGCCTCGACACAACAATGCCAAAACTCATTTCCATGGGAACCCACACGGCATGATGTCCATGAAGGGAGAGACAACTGATTTCCTATGCAAAGGGTCCTTTTGAAATGGGGGGGAAAGGAGACAACTGATTCTTTTATTGCAAATGACTTCAGTGTTTTGTTTAGGGGGGTTGAGTGTAGTGAAGCCAGCATGACTTCTGCTCGCACACGTTAATTCAGCTGATGCAGGTGTATGGCTAATTGCAGGTGTGGCACTGGCCAGCCTCTACCTCCTCCCTGTATCTCATCATGCACACACACTGAGACGTGCACTCAGAAACTTGGCTTTCTGTATAGACATTAGCCAGGTACTGAGAGAATAGATCAGCAAGCACCTCATTTGCATTTCGCCATTCAAAGTCTGCTGTAAGTCTTAGAGAAACTGAAGGACCCTATTCAGAAATCTTAATAGTCTGGTGGATATCACAGTGTGGGAAAGCTAAGCACAAACTTTCTGTGTGAGGAAAATTTACAAAAGACTAACAGTAAACTGTTGTTTTCACTGAAACAAATAACAGGAGGAAATTTGCTATACATTCTAAAGAGGAGTCTGGAATATGCATGGCAATTTTCAAGTCCAGGAGCAAATTAAGGGGAGCAAACTGAACAATAGAGCGCTTTAATTTCCATTTTGTCAGTTAAACAGGATTTTAACTACACTCAGTTTTCGTCTTTACTCTTTAAAATGCTTAATTTTTGTAGTATGCCATATTTTTTTCCTCCATCAAACCCTCTCTTTTTGTTCAATTATGCTCTTAAGAAAAATGATGTGAGAAATACTGTTAAAAATGAGAGCAGAAGAAAAAAACTTCTAAATGAAATCTCTCTCTCTCTCTCCCTAGCCCCCCCCCACCCTTTCTTTCTCTCTTTCTCTTTCTCAAATGAGAGGAAATTACTCATCAAGTGATTATGAAACTGTTGGCATTATAAAAATCAGAGGGAAAGAATGGAGTCAGGAGGAAAGGAGGGAGGTGGTTGGCAATTTGTTCTCAATGGACAGCAGATGAAGAGGTGGCAAGTTAGTTTCCAATCTGAAGGGTCTCCTTGTAAAGCTAATTCCAGTTAATGGCCAAAGGAACAAGGCTCCACTAACCCACTGTATCTGACGTCCTGGCTCCAGGTAATCACACTGACATTAATGCAGGCTCCAAAAGAGACACCTCGTCATCAGGAATTTTCCTCATTGCCACCGAAAATGCCAGGCTGCACACCTCTGACTGCGTGGCCCCCACATCTATTAACCTTATTGATTTGGAGCCCTGCTGAGCCCCTCCAGAGCTCCAGCCCCCCTGCTGCTGGACTGAAGTGGATCAATCCTGCGCCAAGGGCCACAACTCAATAACAACCCAGTGCTAAGAGACTACTGTTTACAACCTGAAATGAATACGCACATAGATGCTGCTCTGTATATTCACTACTGACACTTTTGTCTGAAGATGGTTTACAAGTTTTAATTAGAGCTAATTATTTCCTATTAACGGGTTTATAACAATACTAGTAACTGAGTAGTCAAACCTGTCTGGATGTGTTATTGTGAATAAAAGGGATATATAAAAACACCTCAACTTAAAAGGAACAAGTCTGTAATCAAAGGAGCATATACTGTACTGTAGATTAACCTCTGCTGGAAGAGTCAAAACTATTTTGTTTATAGATTTTTTTTATTTTTTTTTGTATTTGTTATATTTTTTTCCTTGTGCAGTTAATTAGCACTAACAAAGTGCTCTTCACAGTAAATATTCTGCATCAAACACTTGAGACAATCAGCAAACTCTGCCCCACAATTGTACACTTAAAGTTTAATCAATGCAAATTACATGTAACAAACTACCATTAGGACAATGCCTGTCGAAGCTTATCATGGCAAGTGCTTTTCACAGTGGAAGGCCACATGACCATACATTTCATTCAGCGCTGTTCAAAATAAATCGCAAGCTAAATAATGTATTGTTGTTGTTTGCTGCCTCTCCAAACAACACATAAATCAATATATTCACTAAAACTGTACAGAATCCATCAGTTTTCTCACAAACACGCGCGCACACACAAAACCCTAAACTTTACAGTGCAATGAGCGAAGTTCTAATTCTTTTTGAAGTCAGGTCTCAAGGGGGGAAAAAAAGCATCTGTGAAAACAACCATCTGTGTCTTTAAACTTTGAGCACATTCTTACTGACCAGCTGTAACAACTCCAGCAGTACAACAACACTAGGAAGCCACTGATACTGGTGTAACACTATGGGATGTTCATTTGGAGTCTACCATGAACATCATGACTGATGTTTAATTTTCCCAACATTTCATCTTCCTACGCTCTGTAAAGCCAGGCAGCTCTGGGATTCAGCAAGTACAGCTTGAGAGAAGTGGCAGCAGCACTCAGGTTTTCTGCACATGTAAATAGTTGGTAATACTGTACCGTTTACTGTGCCGGAGTGGAAAGTGGTGTGTGGCAGTATAGTGCCGGATGCCTGTTAAGCCACTATAGGCTCTGTGTGATGGAAGCGTAAGCATCAGTGTCGAGAACGGTTGGTCTCATCTGCAACTCATCAGCCAGTGCAGCCCAGCAGGGGGAAAAAATGTACACCCAGGGCAAATCTGTAAACACCAATTTAATCTGCATGGAGAAAGTTACTGTCATCAGCTGTGACAGCAAAAGCCTCTGGGCCACGCCAGTGCGCAAAGAGTCACTCTTCTTTCCCCAATATCTCTGTCAAACGCAGACATTAAGCCATTATGGACGTCAAAAATCTGCCATTGAGAAGTTCTTTTCTCTGCCAGTCAGTGCTGCAGAATGGATTTTATAGGGCCACAGTGTAAATGATGTGGATGCCCTGCAGTTCCTTCTTTATATTAATTGCTGACAAATTGCTATTGACCTTTGGAATTAGAAATAGTACACTTAGCATTTATCACCATATAATTATTCATCTTTCACAAGATTTGATGTGAGATTGTTTTGACACTAAGGCAAGCAGAGGCGAGGAAAAGTTGTATCCATTAATGGTACGATCTTGTAATTAATCTAGGGTCATACTCGGATTTAAGAAGATTTTCCCCATATCTAACTAGGGGCGTAACAGTCGTGTTGTTTCTTGGCAGTGCAGCCAGACTGAGGCAAAGTCAACACCAGGGACGATGAGCATTTAACAATAATGAGAATTACTAGTGGTCCCTCCCCCGTTTTTCATACCCTAACATCCTGATTTCATGGGTGACACTTAGGGACCCCCCAGCCTCTCTAATGTGCGCTTGGGGACCCACTGCTTTTTATAAGACACAAGGATAAGTGTAGCAGTCCGGGGGGGGGTGGGGATTCTTTGATTTTGAAATAGTGTAAGTGTCATGCAAACTAAATGTACAAACATGTTGAGCTGTTTAAACATAAGAATAGGACAGGGCGTCCAGATTTCTATTGGTCCTTTCTGAGTTGGCATTTTATTTAATTATCAGGACCAAACCCCTTATTATCAATGCGACAGCTTCGATGTAGAAGTTTTCCTAACACCAGTAGAAACTGATGTCAGTGGCCTGGTGGCTTAGCATCCACGGTCTGCGATCTGTCAATTCCGTTTGGGGTCACCATGCTTGCAATGGCAAGGACTTACACGGTTCAGCTGGCTTGGGCCCAGAAAGGGAAAGGGGGCAGGCCAAGCGGGCTATCACACTGCCCCCTGGGGCGGCTACTGACAGACTAGGAACATCAGGACAGATTTGGGAAGGCAGTGCCGACAGGGGAGCGTTGGAGGGTCCGGCAGCGAGGGAGCAACCCTGCAGCAGGGCAGCTTCCCAGCTTCATTATTCACAGCTAATTTACAAACAAGGAGAAAACCTGGCTGCTGGACAGACTTCAGCTTTTGGCCTCCTGCTATTGCTGTACACTAGTCCTGTGACTTCCAGTCATAGTTTGGCCAGCTCTGGGGTAATGTAAAGCATTTGAAAGTTTCATATGAGTTTATGGAGTTTATACAGGGGATGACTTATTTCTTTATCACAATCTTGTATGCTTTGGCCCGTTCTCAAAATCAACTAATGTGGGAGCACATTGAGTGTATCCTTTCAGTGTCTGACCTTACAAGATAGTCTATTCATAAACGCGCATACATAGTAGGTGATTTAATTTACCTTACCATATTATTTGTATTTAATCAAATTTCAGTCTTGCGGGCCCTTGATTCATTTTAAAGATGCTTGAGGTTGGGGAACATCTCCAGGAGGAGCCACATATTGTATCACCCCTGCTGCTTTAACCCATTTACTTCATATCGCCAAGCCAAGGCCAGGGATTCCAGCACGACAGTGGCTTTGCACAGCGCTGGGCTAAAATAATTAGATGACACCTTCAATTGTCTCGTCACCCCCTTTAATCGAGACATTCACAGCTGCTAAGTGAATGAGCTGAAAGGAAGGGAAGCCCCGACAAATCTGATATCTCGTAAATCTTCCGTAAACATTATTTGTTGGGAAGAAATGGTGAATCCCATGCTGTTAAATTCCTTAGGCCTGCTGTTGTCGATTAAAAGGACAGTCAGCTGGGCACCCCTATCCTACTGTGTAATGGTCAGTGGCCAGGCCAGTGACCCCTGCTGCTTTGAGTAAATTAACACTAGGCAGGACATTTTGTTGTTTTAAATCACTATACAAATGCATGAGACAGAATGTCAACACAGGGAAAGAAATATTTTTTGGAAAACTATCATGTAAAGAAACACTGCAGAGTTTTATTTTGTCTATGTATTTTTCTCAGTAGCTGTTGATTAGATGCTAACTGAGAGAATGTTGTCTGGGACGGTACAGGATTAAAGTAGCGTTTAATTGAATATTTGCTGTTGCTGTAATGTGCAACATGACCTTTAAAATGTAAATAGATGGTCCCAGTGTCCATGCTGTAACCTACAAAGAAATTGAATTGCACAGGGATAAAGTATAATTAGATACATTTAAAAAAAAAAAAGAGAGAGAGAGAGAGAGAGAGAGAGTCTAATTATTGGTGAAGCAGCTTAAGTTGCTTTGCTCCTTAATTGAAGAACATCATGAATGCAGTGTGAATCTGTCTTGGCATGTTCAAACCAAATCTAAATCTTAATTAAATTTTGTGCAAAAGAAAGTGTTAGAGTGGAGCCTTAATCCATTTAAGGAATGATGGTGAAGGGCTATTAGTGGGTGTTAATTCGTTAATCAGAACTTTGTGTGGCTATCCTTTACTACATTGAAGTCTGCACTATACTTGAACCACACAGCGGGAGGTGTATACAAACAACCTCGAGCCATTGTGGATGTAGGTGCTGGGCCAGGAAATTACAAAAGGCATGGAGTGAAATCAGAAAAAAATAAAAGGTCTCATGATGGTGTAATATTCTCTTTTTTATGTGTTTTCACCCATTTTCCATCATGTTGCCCTATTATGCTACTTTGTTGATATTTTCTATTGAAATGGGATCATCCTCAAACAAGTACATAAGACAGGTAAGCCTTGAGTGGCCATCATAACAAAGGCTCCACAGGGGTCAAGTTCCTGTGTAAAGCCTTGTTAATGACATCATAATGGACAGAGGCTATGGCCTAACTACCGACTGCAACTTCAAAGTAAGTAAGAGATGGAGAGAGAAAAGAAGCTTAGAAGATGATACTTTTCTATGACCACGTCCATTAATGGAAACGCCATCCATCCTCATGACACAACATGGCCCCTTGGTCTCAAAGCTTCTAACTGCAACACAAATATATGCACAGAAATGCACAACAAAGCCAATTGCTTTTAAGCCTGCAATTGAATGTTCTACTGCTAATACAGCTGCTAAAGAAGCAGTGTGCTATTCATGATGCTTTACTGCCGAAAAAGAAAAGTTGAGGACGCGTCCTTGACAAAATCCTCTTTTCAGACTTAATCCACCTAGCACCATTTTACTTGAGGACTGGAGTGCGTAACATCTGATCTTATCCCAAAAGCTATTCAGCACTATGTAGTACTGGGTTGATTATGTTCCTGGTACACACAGGACCCTTTCAGTCCTTAGTACCTTCCCATCACACCTGGGATAATAAAGAGGATTTAAACAGGTCTGAATAGGTTAACCAGGTGTTGAAACAAATAATGGTTTCAAATTGTAATTAACATGGCTTGAATAGAGCATTGCTCTTGGTAAAGGTCTCCTCTGTTGAATGACTTTGGTATGCAAGGGAACACTAGACTGAAAAGGCCCTGTCTTTGTCATTGGGGAGAATAAGGAACTAATGGGGAATTAAGATCTTTACAGCCCGTATGCTTCTGTTATATGGTTTTTCCCCTTTTCTTCAAGGATGTAATGCCACAGTTCATAGTCCTGTCCTGCAAATTAGTTGCACTTTCTCTAAATGTTTAACTGCTGCCAGTGTGCTACGCTAAAAACTTACTTAATTAAAGGGGCATGTGCTTGCTTAAAAGCAAAGTAAGCACAGCGCAGTTACTCCAGAAAACACACAAAGACCAGAAGACAAAGCTTTTTGTAATTTATCCTACACAAACAGAACATGTAAAATACGTTTTTTTGCATTTGTGAAAAGCAGAATCCAAGAATTTGCGTAACATTCTCATGGCAATTGTCAAGCATGGTGTATGGCAGGACATTTTCAACCCTTAGCTAACACTTATACATGGAAATCATTAGCATTTAAATGGCTTTCTATTCTTAATGTGGGCATTTCATTATAAGCCTCTGTGGTCAGAAACACATGCTGTCTGTGTAGCCAATGTAGACACTTAGAGGTTTAGAACAAGAGGTTGGTGCATAGTCATGATGTTGGGAGTTCATTTTATTACAGCTGCAAAAACTTTTGTGTGTGTATAAGAGTGATTCCTTGTGGGATAAATTTGGAACAAAGTAAGTCCATGTTGCTAATAAAAGTCAAGTTTTCATTGCTTTTCAGCTGCAAGTAAGTCAAAGCCAAAGGGTCACATTCTGCAAAGTTTCCAAACATCAGCCATAGAACTTCCACACGGTTCTTCATTTCTTCTGAGTGTTTTGAAGCCCCCCATGGAGAAGGTCCTAATCTTGACGCATCAAGCAATGAACAGAGAAAAAAGGCTGATTGCGAGTGATTGACAGGCCATGGTTACCACAGTAACTCCTTTTTGGCTTTCTATGGAAGTCCAATTCATCATCAGAATTAGATGACTCTAAAAGGGCCTATTATCATAAGGGTGCACATGCAAGTGGTGCAATCAACTACCTGTGAATTGATCGAACTGTCTGAGTCAAGCACTCAACATGTGTTTTAAAAATAAGGCCAAAGTGTGAGGAGAATATACCACATTTTCAGAGATTGCACTGTATTTTATGCTGCTTTATTGTTTTGTGATATATTGCTCTTCAGCAGCTGCACCTGAAGGTAGTTTCTTACTTTTAGGTCAATTCTGCCACATTACAGATCATGGATCACGTAGATTAGATATTTAAATTTAGTTTGGTGATCAATGAGAGGTTTTACATCCATACACAGATTATGTCACTGAACTATTAGTGGGATAAACAGCACAAAACAATTTTATTTTTTTTTTTAATTGAAGAAGTTTTAATGACATAACGCAAAAAGGCATCCATTTGACTCCTGCAGCGGAATAGGTAATAAGCAAACACATATCCAAATGCAGCCTCTCCTTATCTCCCCCTCTTTCTCACCCAAACGCACATTTTTGGCACAATACAGATCTGCTGGATGAGAAAGTTTTCTACGATAAAGAAATGTGACTATTAACAACTGGTAGTTGTGCAGTAGTCCCTTCATAAGGGCTTTCGTGTCACGTATGCATTTAGGTACTCATAAGCACTCATAGATGTTAAACCAAGTGGTGTCCTGTGATCTGGTTAAATAGAATTGCATGAATTGGTTGACCTGCAAAAAAACTCGACGGAAATATCTACCGATTGAACGCAGCTCCAATGGGCGCAGTGCGTACGCGTGTGTGTGTGTGTTCATGTGCCAGTGTTTGCATGGTCAGGAAGCAAGCCAAAGCAAGCGTCAGCGTCATTGCTGAGTAGCATCACTGTGTCAGAGGCAGCGGGGGTCGTGGCACCCATGCAGGCTTCTCATCATCACAGGGATGGAGCTGAGTCGGCCAGACAGCACCGCAGCATACTCCAAACTTACTTAGTGTAATTAAAGTTGAGAAAGGTTAAAGTTTGACACTGACATGAGGTGAAGGGTTATTTCTCCCAGGCAAGAGACTATATAGGGTACCTCGTCAAAGCAGCTAACCACTGAAGCTGCGGAGCCTCCTGGAAAGTAAGGGAGACACAGTGGAAATGCAGACACACATCCAGTATCATGATTAGGTGTTAGTTCTTGAGAAGAGGGGACAATTGTGTGCACATGTAATTAAATTGGCCAACCTTTTGTGGCACTCCTCCTATTCAGGCAGATCCAGGAACACCCATCCGGAAGAAGGAGTGTGTAATAGTCTGTGATCCATGTCAGGAAGGGCCGTGTAGATATGCTGAAGATTTAATCCTTAGAACAAACGCAACAAGATGTAATGTCAAGTTGAGAGATTTTGTGAATTCAACAGCCACAGAATGGCTGGTCAGCAATTCCCAAGTGCCAAGCTTTGAGACTAAAGTCACAATTGTGTAAGCCGGCTTTCTGATGTTAGTCAAATGGCCTTTATTTGACAAACTTCTTTTTATAAAAATGTTTTTAAAAAGTGTTGTTTATTAGCAATGGCTCTCTGTACAGATCGGGCAAAAATAACAAAATACATTTCTGCAAAGACCACAATAGGAAATCAAAAAAAAAATCACAGACATCATTGCAGGCCAGCACTGTAAGTGGAACATGGATTAAATCTGTGATTGTGATCTGTGATTTATACATTTCTTCAACTGTTTTTGCATTAAATTACAAAATGTGTCACAGGTCCTGTTTGTTCTATGATGATGCAGTGTTATTTAGAGAAAAATTGCAACTGAAAGATTGCAAATCCAAAGAGATGGAGAAATTAAAAATTCACTTTTTTTAGGAAATATTAATGTTCACTGTTAAAGTTTTGAACATGTTGAGTAGAAACTTGTATTTGGATCTGAAAATACAAAGTTAATACAAAACGATTTTGTGAATTTCAGTCTTATATAACATAGTCTATGTTGATATAGAATCCACAGTATGTGTACACCAACCACTCACACCTAAAGTTGGTATTTTCTAAATGAACTGTATTTTCAACAATCTGCAACTTTTTACAGCCATCTGAAGTAAACAAGAGTTAGCTACTATGGGGTCAAAGTAAGGTGATTGAGTTGAGTATTTGGGGGATACATTTTCAGTTAGAGCTTCCACATTGGCCCAAGAAAATCACAACATTAACATCACAAACTGATTTTTAAGGTGTGTGTGTACCATATGAGGATATATATGCTTTTTTTTTACTCACAGGAGTGTGAGCACATGCATGTGATCACATTGCCACATTGTGAACATGGTCTTCTCTCTTTCAGCTTGAGGACATGGAACACATGTCTCAGGCTTTGTGAGTGTCAGGAGCCCATACAGGAAGCCCACCACGTTTTGTTGATGTGTCACTTGCATCCTCTCCCCTCTTGTTGCTAAAAACCCACTTTCTGTAAATGATGGTCCCCTTTGTCTACCATCAAAAGGACTCCTTTACTCTGTGCCATTCTTCAATGAGTACTGGCAGCTGACATGCAAAGCCAGTGAATATCATTAGAAAATAAATCATCCTATCTGTAAGAAATTACATTATTTCTTTCCTTTGAATTCCCTCGCCACTGTCCCCCCCGTCCACGTCACTCCCCATCACAATTATTGCTCCTAGCAACAATCTATAGATCTCTGAAAAACAAACAGCAGACACCTCAAATCATTTGTAAAGTGAGCAGGGATGCGTTCTAGAAACATCATTAAAATCATACATTTATTATGCTGATGGAGTTAGTTATGTCTGTCCAAATGTCTGCATTACAAATGCCTCAGTTGATTAACTGTCAAATTTGATTACAGATGGATTATATATTTAACAGCTGTAGGTAGCTCACATCCTGGTGCTTTCCTTTATGTTTTCTGGTCAATCATTAGCATATAATTTGTAAGTGAGGTGTGTGTGTGTATGTGTGTGTGTGTGTTTGTGTAGCGTATGGAAAAATGACTTGTTTTGTAGGCAAAAACAAAAGCTTTAATTATTAAAACTAAACTCTGGAAGAGTTATGAGGACTATATTAAAAAAGAAAAGAAACTCCCAAGGCTTCAAAAGCACCGTCCCATTTTGGGAATGAAAAAAGAATATGGCTCACTGCTCAATCTGGCACACACATTCTGAGCTCCAGCAGATATTAACATGTAATATGCTAGCTCACACCTTTTAAAATGAAGAGGTAATGGGCATTTCTTTTTGATGTCTTGTCCTTTAACTCTTCAGTCTGGCATTTTTAATCCAGTTCAGATACTCAAGCTCTGCAATATAAAGCTCCTAATCTCTGATTCCAAACCGCAGAAAATCCTATTACGATCACCTTCATTTTAACACACACATTGTTATAAAATGCAAAATATGCAGCTTCACCAGTACACTTTTAATTGAGGGTAAAGTGCCTCCGGTAGAAGGATACTGCACTGTATGCAAAACCATTAGAGTAATTTTAAGAATGTCTGTCAAGTAGAACTTCCAAACCACAGACTCTCTCTTGGGGGCTCCCTCAGGATTGAGCCATGGGTGGGGGGCACATGGGTTCAGTGGGGTATCATTGGGTGTCTCACAAGAGGTGTCAGCTTGGGAGGATTTGACTGATTAGGTAATATTCCTGCATGTTCTCGTGTAAGCAACATTCTGAGAGCTCATTTCCAGGCGCCTATCCCCCTGTAATTCTTGTCCTCGCCGTCACTCTTTCATGGCAACTTTCATCACTTAACATGGCGACTCAGTGCTTAAAGGGCTGCCTGTGACAACAGCCTTGATGGCTGTGGCAGGCGTCAGCTTTCTATCGCAAAGCCACTTACCCAAGAGGGCACCCCCCTGGTGGATATAGTGATGTTTAAATTGCCTACATGTCCACCATAGCAACCATGCGACGACATGGGAAAACACTTTCTAGGCAGAGGTTTGCTACCATTTATCACCATAACCCACCTGTCCCCCAGAAATGACCTTGTAAATGCATCCTGCTCATCGACTAATGAGAGGTTTCTAACCTGTTGTTCCTGAATGCAGTGTCAGTCTCCAGGAGCATAGAAGAAAAGCCTTTCCATCATCACCTTTGATCATTTTAATGAAGATGTTTAATTGATGGTGAAGATGTCTAAAAATGAAATAAAATGAACACGTTCAAATGCAACAAAACCATACACTTAACAAGTGTTGACATCCCAAATTTAAAAGCATTAATCCTCTATAAAGTAAAGCAGCACCTGCAAAAAAAATTAAAGCCCAGCAGTGGGGAAAAAAAGCTAATGCAATTTTGAAAACATACATGAGCACTTTATAGAACATAAAAGAGCATGTCAGTTCACTTGAAAGTCTCTGAGGACATCTGACGGCCTTTTGATGCACGGTGGACTCCTAGCGAAGCATTCTTGACTCCTGAGATAAATATGGATTGAAAGATTAAACATAGCCCCTCATTTGAAATCCTAACATCGCACTTTGCTTTCCTGCATTATTAAGATACAATTACATGCCGCATCTTGTATTCACTGCTAAATAAGTGCTTCACATCTTTCAGTACCTGCAACCCAGTGCAAATTGCTGACTTCTTCCACTGTGTGTGTGTATAGTGTGTATAATTCTCTCTGATTTATACAACCGTAATTGAACAGTAATCATATTAGTAGATTATCTTTTGTAAGGAATGAAAACTGACTTGGAAACAGCAAGTAAAGCACTCAAATGTAGGCATGGATATTATGGGGGATGGGGGCTAGTTAAGCTTTCTTTAAAGCATAACAGCTTTGGTGAGAATAGATGAGCCTTTTATTCCTTGGATTTGCGATTCATGGATTTTAAGAGATGCTAAACCCCATTTCTGGACCCATCTTTCATATGAGTATGTGTTGATATAAACAGAACGGTGGTCAGCCATCTGTTTTAAAGATAAACGTGTGATCAAAGGGCATAACAAAATGTGTAAGGGCCTTTTTTTTTCTTCCTCCCCTTTTTTTTTTTTTTTTTTTTTTGAAGGAGAGTTTAAAGAATGTGGAGCGGTTTCCAGGGGATACGAATGAAAAGCTTTCGGAAATGTGGGGAGGAATTGAGCTGAAGGGGCAGCTTCTGAGAGAAATTCCCCTGTAGCTTTTGGAGCCATGTGAGAAATCACCGGGGTTCTTCTTATCGCACAAAGGAAGGGAGAGATGTGGTAATATTCAGTTAGGGTGCTACCCAGTCTTCCTTTTATTGAATATTGTTTATTAATAAAAGAGGCAGCAATACACTGGCGCCCCTATTCGACCTTTAACCCCTACTCTGTCCACTACAATTGCTATTATTATTGCTTTTTTCCATTTCATTATCTGTAGGCTTAACTGTTGACTTTTGTAGCCTATGAGCTTGAAAAGCAAATACACAGTATACGTGCAGTAAGGAAATAGACTATAATGCATTTTGTTGCTATTTATATCTTTGATTACATTTTTGCATCTTTAAATAGAGGAATGCCATCAAAACAAGTTACATGATGATAAGTTGAATTAGTAAATAGTGAACATCAAAAACCTTGCAAATAAAACTGCACAAATGTTTTGTGTATTGCCAAAAAACATTGGTAAACTCACAAAGAAAAAAATTACCTAAAATGTGGCATTCTCAGTTTGCTTTGTCATCTTAACACTGATGAATTCCTGTGTGACGCTGCCTTCCAGCTGGAGGCTTTTCAAAGCCAAGTTCTGTGTTACAAACAACTAAAGGTGGAGAACTGGAGAGTCTCTTGCCTTCAGTGTTTCACCAAACCACTACAGTAGGCGTCTGCCTGCCTCTTGACCCTCTTGCACACAAAGGATTAAAGAGGGAGAAACATCTGACAGAACACACGCCAGCCACGCTCAGGCTTGGCTTGAATTTCTTCACATATACACACAGAGATGTCTGTGTGCACGCACACACACACACTTCGTTTAGAGACATCCACAGATGTCCACAATATGGACAATAACATCTTATTAAACCTGCAGATCATAAATTAGCTCAGAGTTTCTCCGACTTTTGATGAATCAACGCTACAGATGCTGTGTGTTAATATTCTTCTTTTTCGTGTGTGATTCGAGGTAAAGGTGAGACCTGTATTGGCAAGGTTGATGTAAAGAGCTGTGATTGCATAAGTGCCCACTGTGTTTGCAGTCACCTTAGCAACCAATCAATCTGAAGTAACACGCTGCACCATTGTTTACAGCACACAGAGCGTATTTTGGGCTTCACACCATGGATATTTATGTATATATTTAAAACAGGAAGTCATCCTCAGCCTGAGATGTTCTCATTATTGTTGATCATTCTTACCCGACTGCCCTCATTAAGTCTGACAAGTCACGCAGTGATTAAAAATTGGAATGCTGCAACAACAGTGTAAGCATTAGGATCAGTGACTGCGTTATCTCCCAGTGACAAGGAAAGCCTGGCCAACGACTCCTCTCCAGTCAGTGGGAAACCTTCAGCCTGGCTGCCTTCTGCCGATTCAAAGAGACAGCTCCTGAAAGTGTAAGGGAGACTGCAAGTCCAGCAAGGGCTTCTGCAGTGGGGGATACTTTTTCCACTTCTTGCTTCTGTTGCTATGTGGGTTTAATCAGCTACAACACGAAAGCATACACCCTTTGCACTAGTGAAGCTATCACTCCACTACCATCTTGAATGGAAACTACTGTGAATGCCTACACCATATGCTGTTTTTGCAGTCTGTGCCATAACAAATATTCAGGTCGACAGTTGCGAAGACACCAAGCCAACTTTGGTATATCATTGCTTCCTGGCTCCAAGCGAAAGTGAAGAAACATGGCACTGAGAGAACGGAAAGATCTGTTTGCATGATTATCCTCCAAGTTCAAGGACTATAATTAATCATTTCTGGAGGCGACTTCACAAGTCCGACAACTTGCTGAAGTCCTAGTAAAACACTGATGGTGTAACTCCACTGAAAACAAATAAAGCCAGAGTTTGAACATTGACATGACAATAATAAGCGTCACATCTTTAATATTCTCATTCTGAAAGGCTTTTTCATAGCAGGTGCATGCAATAGTGTCACTCAAAGAAAAAATAGGTGGGTGGGTTTAGTTTAAGTTTATTGTGGTCCTGATCAGTTTGTCGGCAAAGGTGTTAGATTGTTGGGAAACAGCCAGTGCATAGCAATGCCTCCACCCATATGCTTGTGATGGTAGGAAGCAACTGGGCAAAGGCACAGCACGTGCCAGCCAGGCTTTGGCCTGTCATCAGACCCTGTCATCACCCTCACCTGCTGGGAGCAGAACGCTGCATGCAACTATTAACTGAAGCTCTGGATTTCAAAAACAGAGCTTGAGATACCATGACCAAAAAATTATTTTAAAACATAGCAGTCTGTCAAATGTAAAAGGATAAACTTGATGGCCCTTGAAATGACACGGCAGGGTGAGCTGAATTTACTGATCATTCAATAAATGCAAGCCTAAATATCTATCCATAATCTGTTGAGCATTTACAAGTGGTCTGATGGCATTTTAAACATTTATTTCTCTTTTGTTGTTTACGTATTAAAACATGACAACAGGTTCTTATCAAAGAACCCTTATTGAGTTTTTGACCTTTTAATAGTGAAACAGAGCAATGTACAACCTTTGTTTCTTCAGAAGAAAAACCACAGAGCATCTTTAAATTTCACCCAAAACAGTTTCCGGGTTGAAAGGCCTAAAAAAAAAAGAAAAAAGTTCTTGTGTTATTCAAACTCAGTGTGGAGCAGAAACTGAGCTGAGGGAAGGAGACTGTAATATATTCCAGCGCTAATAGTTAAAGCTGCAGCTTGGTTTTCTCACACTGAAGGACCAAACACAAAATGTGGTGCCATCTTGGATCTAATACTTCAGTCAGTTACCGCCCTTCAAAATATGGCCTTACATACAGTGTCAGACTGCCAATTAATGATTAAATCATAGCACATGGATCTACCGTACCCTGCTCTGGATATTCATGAGAGGAGGGGTGAAATAAAAGTCAAATCTACTTGTGAGAACAGAGCAGAAATAAAGACATCTCTAAACACTGTGAAGACAGCATTGAATAATGTACAGCCTCACACTGCACTTCCACTATTTATGTATTTAATGAATAGTGCTTGCCGAGCATAGTGATTTGAAGTTCACAGCAGATTCCTGGTAGACAATTTTGCATTCTTATTTCCCTGTGTCAACGTTTTTAATTATATGTTGGCAGGGCTTAAGATCTCATTAAATTTGAGAGTATCATTTGGATGCTTGAAAGACAGCTTAGTGTCACTCAGTGCTATGGTGATGGATATAATAAATCCCATGCCTTCTAATCCCGTGATGTTAAATTCATTTTCCAAACCTGCAAATAAATCGCTAAAGACAACCCTCTGAAATGCGTAATAGCAGATGTCAACGCATTCACAGACAAGTTGGAATACCCTTATTTCACAGGCGTCAGATAAAGACTGAGAGAAGTCAAAAAGGAGAGCAAGGAAACAGATTGTCACCCTGCTCCCTCCAAAGTAAGATGCACTCCCTTGTGCATCACCACTACCAGCAGGCTTTTTAACATTCAGAGTTCAGTGTGCTGGGTGATAAAGTATTGGTAGTTTTTGTGCCACCACATGCCACCGGAACAGTGTCAGTGGACCTTAGCATTGAACTTTGAAAGTATGAAATCCTATTCTTCTGTAAGCTATTCACTCATGTAGTGTTTTGATTATGATGCTGGAGAGCAGTGTCTGACATGTTGGTTCAAAACCTCCAGTTGTGAAATGTGAATCATAAGCTATTGCTTAAGTAGTGTTGCCCTGTACCCCAGCAAAATGACCCACACAGTGCAGTAAAGAGAGCCAATGGATTCACTCACTGTCGGGGTCAAGCATTCAGGCCTGTAAATCTCTCTTGGTGTGTGACACACATGCACATTGTCCAGTTGTTGAAAGTGTGTCATCAACAGTCCCTGTGATTTCTGCATGACTGCACTTGAGAATGTGCATTGAATTTTTTGTTTGTATTTATTTATTTATGTCTAAAGAGGAGATTACGCACAGCAGCCCTACTATAACATCTTTCTCTGGACAGTAAACCTGTATCTTCTGTATGACCTCATGCCATTTGTGAGTCGTTATCAGCTCAAACTTATGCACATTGCTGATAGTGCTGCTGCTGCCTCTGCTAATACTGATGTTTATTTTTAGCTTCTCTATTGTATCACATCTGGACTGGTTTTACACCTTTCTTCTCTGCTGTACTTGTGTTAGACCCTAGAAACTGTCAAACCAGTCCCAAGTGATCCAGGTTTCTTTTTATGGATTCATTTGTAAGGGAGTGTGTCAAATGTTAGTTTTAGAGGAAGTTAATAATTAGTTTCGCTTATTTGCAGAATCCATAGTAATATAAGCAGCAGTTAGACACATAAGCATTAGAAATGTTCAGAGTTTCTGATATGTCTGAGTTTGTCCCCCCGATACCACAGAAATATCTGAAACCAAAGCAAATATGAATGCCTCCGCTCAAACTCCAATATTTATTTAATTACATCTGAATTTAATGGATAAAGTGTTATAATTTCAGTGGCCAGTGTTTGAATTCTGACAGGATTAACACAGTCTTTACAGTTTTGATTAATATGCGAATCTGTCCATTCTATAATGAGTGTGGAATTGAAAAAGCTTTATGTCTGATAAGTTTTCTTTTTCATTTTTACATTGTTAAAACATTTTTAAAATTGCATGTTTCTACACAAAGTCATGCTTGAATCAACAAGCGTTAAGTAAATGAACGTGAAAACTTGACTCGGACATCATTCTGGTTAAATGCCAAAGTAAAGTAACTACAAAGTAAAACGTGCACTTTTTTGAGTGTGGGGGACTTAAGGTCTTTTTTTTTCTTCTCCTCTCTGCACTATAAATATGCTATGAGACTCCAGTGCTGCAAAAATAAAAACACTCAGACAGCTAAACCGCTTCAGATGCCTTTTTGTGCCTGATTGCTGCTTGGTCAACCTTAACCCAAAGCTCTTCAGTTGTTTGTATTTTTGTAGAAAAACAATGAACTGCACCACTTTTTGTCAGAATCCTTTCTGCATTATCCATTTGTTAAATTGAATGAAAGGACAGAGAGCGAGAGAGAGAGAGAGAGAGAGAGAGAGAGAGAGAGAGAGAGAGAGAGCTGGGCCTGAGGAGTACAAAGCAATTAAAAGAATCAAACCTGATTCCCAACATCTGTCCAGTCACATTAGAACGTTTCCGGGTTTCTCAATCAGCGAACAGAATAAGATTAAGGGATTGTACTCATTGAGCCAAGGCTAGTATTCACTTAGAAATGAATGTGGACTCAACAGGTAATTACTCCACCTGGTACTCACACCGGACATTGATTTTTTTATTTTATTTTTTCCCACTCACTAGGCTGAAGTAAGATTACTGGGTTTCTTTCTTTGAGCTTGCATGTTGATCAGTGGGGATGGCACTTTTGTGTAAAAATCAAAATTGCTCATTCCGAGGCTGCTGTGACAGAATTAATCAATTTTAAATCAATATTCATAATACAATATAGATTTTTCCATATATATGGATGGTCCCCCTATATTAGCAGATGTAGGAAGACAGGGCAGAGTTATGACATACATAACCTTTCTACATGTTGATGGAAATATGATGTTTTACTGTAGGCATGCATTTACCTCCTTATGACTTAATTTTCCAGTATTTGTACATTAATTGCTGCTAAAATTCCTAATGTAAGTTATGAAATGGTCACGATCTATAGAGTTCTTGCATAACACATAAGTCCCATAAATCTGCCGTGTGTTTGTTTGTGTGTAACCCATCATGACAAGATAGACCAAAACACCAGGGGGGATAATGCACTAAATCCAAAGTCCTGCATCTTGGAAAGTTTTCACCCCCACTTACATCAACTAAATTACTAAAAACAAGTGAAGCAATTACATTTGCTGGACAAGATATGATTTATCTGGTCAGTAAAAGAATATAACCCACAGATCACCAGAGTGAACATAGCTCCTGAATGTCTGTTTTGATGTGTTTTTATTTCAGATTTTAGGTTTGTTTCATCTGAGCTCTCCTTTATAATGATAAGAAACTAACAGAGAAAATTTTATCTCATATTGGCTACGAAATGATGAGAGCAGCACCTTGTTATATCCAATTGATGGCCATTTGACACTAAATATACTAGAATTATAATAGATAAACTGTTACTGTGCGGTAAAAATCGTAAACCACACAATCCTTCTTCTCAATGAGACATTGGTGTAGTATCCATTTCAAAATAGATAACGATCCCCTGCTGTTTGTTTGTATTTTAGAGCAGGCCTATATACCTAAGAGTGTTTTCTCTCAAACTCCAAAATTAGATCAAAACAATATAAAACACACAATCCCAGAGCCAGTGGTCCAGAAATGCAATAACATGTTTTTTCTCATTCCCGCATTAATGAAGTTCATTCGTAACAGTTTAGTCTAATTCTTACAAATTGAAAGATGGGCTCCGCATTAGCAGCAGTGAACAAGTACAATGACAACTTCATTACCATAAGTAGAACTGTGCATCATAAAAATCATATTAAAAATTGCTCCCTAAATTGCCATATTAGTTTCTTTATGGGGTAATTTCAACACTACATGCAGTAATAGAATATTTTCTTCACCCTCCAGTGCATATTAAACTCACTTATCTTCCCCTATAAACTGTAGGCTTTGTAAATTTAATGGTGAAATCGGAAAAGTTGCCTCCTTTCTTCACAGAAACATATATTTACAATAGGAAATTAAGACTAACACTGGCTTCTATAGATGCAAATATCCATTTAGATGATTATCACAACATAGTAATTTATTTTTATTAGAAAGAGCAGTGCCTATGAACACAGTGAAATGGTTTCCAAATGGACGTGTCTGATAAAGCGCGAATAGCACACAGCTCCATGGCTTATAGGCCAGATTTGGATGGATGAGGCAGGGAGTCAAAGAACGCCAATAAATGACTGATAAATGATTCAACCCTGATTAGAAATATTGCTATTTTTCACCGCTGTCAGTAGAATAAAGGCATCAGCACAATAGAGTAGTTACTGCCTTTTTCATAATTGAGACTAGACCTTCTAGCTGTGCCCCACAGCTTATCATTAATCAAGCTGAATGAAGCTGAGGCGGTGTGACAGCTTTGGACAGCGTTGGATGGGGTAGGTGCTTTTTCAGGTAGCCAGGCAAACCAGAGAGTCATTCATCCACAACTCAAGCACTTAATGGTTTCCTGCTAGTTAAAAATCTTCAAAGTGTACTTTCCTCATCAATGTTAATTGACTTGTGTTACTTTGCATAGTTTTATTTATATCTGGATGCTATAGAGAACAAATGTGGGTCCCTTGGTTTACTCGTTTGAGTTGTTTTCTGCTAGTTGGTACCAGCTTTACCCATCTCATTCATCCTTCTATCACCCAAAGACTGCAGAGCTTCCTGAAGCATTTTAGATTTCATTTCAACAGCTAAAGACAACTCATGATCTCTACTTCTCTTATGAGAAAACCCATCCTCTTTAATCAAAAATATTCCTGAAAACATTCAGTCAACAAGCTTTTAAGCCATGATGTAACAGAAACCCAGTAAATCTACAAGTTGACAGTGACGGGGTGTCCTAAATGGGTTGTCGCTAAGAAATCAATAGCCTGGCCGAATGGCAAAGCCCATTATTGTTGAAAGATGTTCATTAATTATGTAATTTAATTGGATTTAGGCAGGTGCACAATGATCACCTCAGCCAGGGTGGTCAATGGTGGGAAAGGCCTGAGCGTCACTCCTCTCTTTTTCTATTAGGAAGCAGCATGTCTCCTGCCTCCTGGAATTGCTGTGCTCTTTATTGATTAATGACCCTAATTTATTACAGAGAAGAAGGCTGTAAGTTGTACTAAATGTAGTATTAATCAATTTTTCAGCATCAAGTTATGAGGATCTGTGTTGAAAATGCCACTAGGAACACAGGAGACCAAGTGGCTGTTTCCCCCAGCTCTGGTAGCAAGAAGTCCAAGGTGCTGATTTTAGCAGGAGTTAAGAGTCTTTCATTGCTCTAATACCTCCTGTCTTGTATGACAAATCTCTCTGTGAGAAACCGAACATAATTCCTCTTGATGGAGTGACCGCCATGTTCTTGCCACAATTCACAGTCAAGCCAACTAGAATAATGAAACACCTGTCCACACCCTTGAAGACCATCTATTCATTTCAGAATTGGAGCTGGAAAATGCCTGCAGCTTCAAATATATCACAGATAAATCAACAATATATTAAGCTGAAAACAGATAAGAGCTTAAAGAACTGGAGGCAAGACTACAATGAAATCAGCTCTCACAAGTCTGTACAAGGCTATTATTTACAACTGAAGGGAGACGTTTATGACACTTTAAATCCAGCCTTGTAAAATCTACAATTGATCATAATTTCTGAATGCGTTGCCTAACGGGATACAACCAGTAGTTACTCAAAATGCATTTGAACCCTTCAGACGTATAATCTTTTTTTTATTCAGCTGTGTTATGATGTTAATACATCATAATACAATGCCATGAGCAGAATTTTACAATTAACCTCTTAAGCAGATGGAAATTATCAGGAAGTACTGTAAACGTTTTAACTCTAACTAAGGTTATATTTTTTTTTTGGTTTACTATGCTGTAAAAGCTGTAGGTGCACTAAGGACCCAGGCAGATTTTAGAGGAAAAAAAATGATTCACTTTGAGTTTTACATCTACAGTTGCTTTAAAAGTGGCTCACTTGCATAAATATCCCTAAGTCATGTGAAAATGCTGCAGTGATGAGGAGTGTTATATACTTGGTGCGTAGAGCAAGTGAGCTGATTTTGCATATCACAAAGAAAATTTAGTTTTTGTTCTGTTCAGTGTGCTGTGTTGCCATATGGCCATATATAGAATTTAAATAGATTTTGAAAGATGTAGCAAAATGCATATTGTGGCTAATCTTTGGACTCCTAATTTGTCTAATAGCTGATTAGTTGATTGTCAGAAAATTACTCTGCAATTTTTCTTTGAAGAAGACAAACAATTTGGTTCCAGTTTCTAAAATATGAGCTTGTTTATCCGTTTGGGTTTTAAGCGGTGGGTTTTGGGACAAAACCAGGCATTTAAAGTCATCTTCTTGTGCTCTTGGTAGTTCACAAAGTGACTGAGTACAAGTAGATACTTTAATCAATTAGGTCTCTAGAGGCAAAAGCGAGAGGTTAAAGGTAATTGTAAACATACTGTTATCTTGTTAGGATCAGGATGCATAATCCCCTCAGGGCAAACCCTGGTGTCACACACAGGAACAAAGTCAGAGGAAGAGTGGCAGCAGAAAGAAATCAAAAGCAAAATGTAAACCATATTCCCCAAAATGACTCCCATATTACATCATGACAGGAAAAAAGCTGATCCCTGGTGATGTATGCTTCAAATGATGTGGAAATATTCGATTTTATTTTTTTAGGGACAGTAACCTTCAAGCTCATTTTTAATTTCCCGAGCAGCTCACACTCGGAGCACTGGCAGGTGTGCCTGATTTTTTTCAGGCTGCCTGCAGCATGCATGGCTGAGCTGCGAAAAAAGCAATGTCCCATGATGATCGGGGACAATCCACTGGTTTGTCAAAACCTGGCAGAATCTTCGGCTCCAGCAATAGCACCTTGTTAGATTGAGGTGCTCAATCAGGGGAGTGCTGGAGTGCCCAGCCAGGTTGAGAGTGGTGATTACCGGGGCACGGCTGTCCAAAGCCGGTGAAATGCTCCACCTCTCCACAGGAGGCCCTCTGACATTCAAGCCTGCATTTTCTGAATCAGTCTTGAGTGATTAGGGCAACGACAGGCAAAAGGACAGTTCAAACAATTATTCCTCCTCACCCTCGCTATCCTTCTGACACATGGCAGAGCAGGAACAGTGCAACCATTTTAATCAGTTGTAATCGAAAAGAATATTCGTTTGTCCCTTTTATATGATTTTTCTTCACGAAAAAATGTTTTAATTCATTTTTAAAGAGAAAGATCACACGTTTTGGCGTGAAAGGCCAGCTTGTGATATAAAAATATAAATGAAACAAATCTATTTCTCTGTACCTAAGCAGCATTGAAAGTGCAAATAGTGCTTTAAAACTGTTATGGAAAAGTGATATTCTGCCAATCTGTAAGAATAAGAGCTAACTACGCTCATTCAGAGGCAGGAAAGACGTACTTCATTGATGCAGTAGTTATACATGTTTTCATAGCCTTCAGATTCCAAAAGATCAAGACACTAGACAGCCCTCTCAATAGATCAAGCGACCCCTTGTTCTTGGCTGCTGTGTATGAGCGGCAGGGACATGCAGCAGTAAAAATTAGCCAGCGTGAACACAGAATAGGGAGTACAGTGTGTTTCAGAGCACAAGAGGGCAGTGTAAAATCCCTCTGACAGTCATCCAGCTCACTAACTTGCCTCCACCTGAAACAACAGCCATAAAACCTGTTGTAGGCTGCCAATCTCCACTGATTGTTTTCTTCCATAAAGCGCAGGCCTGAGATCTGATTACAGAGGGAAAACTGGACCACAGGCTGCTGCATGAGACAGGGTGACAGTCTTGTATAACCGTTCAGCAGGACTCCACTTTGATCTTGGGGGGGATGACTTTCCATCTGTGTGAATGTGTTTTCAGACATAACAACAAATAGTATTAGCAAATTACAAATGAGAAAAAGGAACAAGATCACATTGTATCGCTTTATGAGAAGTTTAGTAAGGAGGAGATTATGGGTATTGGGTGGGAAACGGTACAATTCGAGGAAAGATCCTAAAGTATTTTTTGTGAATGCTCTGCAGAGTATAAAATACAGCATAGAATACCCACCTGTGTAGAGGAGATGAAATGGAAATACGGTGCATCTTGATACTGTCGAAAATAACAAACTGCCTTCTCAGCTTAGCAATGATTACCTATAACAGCAAAGCCTTTGGGCGAACTAATCCTGGTAGGGGATTATGTTCTGCACAGCTTTAGACACGTTGAAAAAGACAAACATTTTAGTAACTGTACACATCATCGGCTGGAAAATATAAATCATAGTGTTAGCAAACAAAGCTTAATACAATACATATCAAAATAAATGTACCCACTGCTATATTTTGAAGTGAAAAACATCGTGTCCTGTGTGTGTGTATATGAGAGAGAGAGAGAGAGAGAGAGAGAGAGAGAGAGAGAGAGAGAGAGAGAGAGAGAGAGAGAGAGAGAGAGAGAGAGAGAAGAGAGAGAGAGAGAGAGAGAGGAGAGTAGAGAGAGAGAGAGAGAGGAGAGAGAGAGAGAGAGAGAGAGAGAGGAGAGAGAGAGAGAGAGAGAGAGAGAGAGAGAGAGAGAGAGAGAGAGAGGAGAGAGAGAGAGAGAGAGAGAGAGAGAGAGAGAGAGAGAGAGAGAGAGAGAGAGAGAGAGAGAGAGAGAGTTCCTCTATTCTAAAGTGGCCTAGTGCCTCAAAGGGGGGGGATTAGAGTTTTTATTTTTTTTTATCCTATAATTAATATGACTAAGAGCAGCAGCACCTGAAAACTGGACAGAACAGCCAGTTTCCCGCTGCGGCCAGAGAGCACCCCACTACCCACAATGCATCACAAGCCGCCCCCCATCAAAGACACAATACCATGTTCACCCCATGTATTCACTGAACGGGCTCTTTTTTTGTGTGTGTGTGTGTACTTTTACTTTTTACCTATAGTGAATTCAGATGTGTGGTTTGAAGACAGCAAATGAATAAATACAACACATGCATTTTGGCAAATTTAAATGAGTTCTGTCACTTTAAATATATTCAGGGGAAATTCCTGACATGTTTTTTGGCCTGTAACCCTTGTGGGTCGTTTTCATTTCCCACCAAGTGGCAAATGACGGGTCCTTTGAAGCCTGATCAGCGGCATGTTTAGTTTCTTAAGATACTGCCAAGTCTAACTCAAAATTGGTGGATTTTTATATGTAATGTACGCATCAACAATAACAACTAATCTATTTGATCATTTTAAGGGTATTTTAAAATGGGGGAACAAAAAACATTCCACATTCCACCTAAGTAAATATGCCCCTCTGTTTTATGACATACACCATACTGTATATTTTGAATCAGACTTTTCCCTCTAGTTGTCTCATGCCAGAATACAGGTGAAAGGTTACATTGCCTTCAGAGGGAATGCTGATTTGGAATTGCCAGCAGTTGTTTTGGAGAATTCCCTGGTTGCTTTGAAGTCTGCACCCCACTGAGTGTCCTAACTTTGACACAGAGAGCCATGGCTGCAGCTATTTATACATCTTGTGGAAGAATAGGTTTCCCCCAAGTAGCAGAGTTTTTTGTTCCATTTTTTTTTCCTGTGAGGCTGTGCCTAGAAGTCAGCTGGGTCTCAGATATTGGTGCAGGATTGGTGTGATAATCGACAGGCGTTCAAAACCATCTAGTCCCTGTTGTTTTTACGTTGTTATTTCTTGCCTTTGTTGAGGATCTTAAGTGCAACTTCACTGAGTCTCATGTAGGAAAGTAGCAGAGTACAAACCAATGCATCTCTTACAATTCTCACAACTGATTCTCCCTCTGAAATTTATGTTGCTTTTTGGTGGGGCCCCTACTGTGGTCCTCACTGCTCTCCCACAGGAGGGTCACAGTGACACAAGATTGTTGGCCAGATGCCGAGTGATCCCCTCCAATGCACCTCTGCTTCAAAAAGCCACATCCATCGCCACTATAGGACAATCGGCCTCAAGCTCATTGAGGTACCACATAACCAGCATCATCTGCTCTCCTGTTTAAACCTTTTTTCTTTTTTTTCTTCCTTTTTTATTTTTTTAATTCAATCAACAACAGCAAGTGTAAATCTCTGAGGCAAATGCTCAGTGAAAAAAAAAAAGATGGGAGAAGAACCGGGAGCAAGGAGGAGGGCAGAAAAAACACAAGGGGAGAACAAAAAAAACCCAGCTGGTCCACCTTTGCACTGGAAGCCAGTGAAGTCACCCTGTTTTTGTGAGTGTACGTGTGAACAAAACGGCCTTTGAAGTTGGGTTACAGCACTGTACTGTGGCATCACTACGGCCACTACTAAGCCCTGCAAAAATGTGCTGGCTGATTATAGAAAATGCTATAGAATCCAGTCATAAATCAACTAAATTTTCATGCAAATGGACTCCTCCATGGAGCATTTATGTAGTGTGTGTATAGCAGCATCAATACCACATAAAAGGCGCATTTTGCCACTAAAAAGAGAAATCATTGGGACATCACAGCCCAAGTGCACACAAAACCTTCAAGGTCAAACACTGCGAAATAATAAAACACTGACACACAGAGAGACACACACAATTGGGAGGTACAACAAGACTGGAGAGTCGTTAAGGCTTTTATCTTCTGGTTGGAGAAAAAGATCCACCCGACATCCCAGAGGGTACTGATCAATCATGGTCTGACTGGTTCAAACTGTTTGTACTGGATTCCACATCTATCACCATCCGATGGAGCTCTGTGTCCGACTAGAGCACGGCAAAAAAGAGTACTTTCAATTAGGGCATGGTGAAATAGATTCACACCACTTGATTTATAGTGCACGACTAATTACACAAGCCTTTTTTTCTTAATGCAGTCAGAGCTGAGACTTAGCCACTTACTTAAGGTCATTGTCTTAAGTTAAATGGCAGGCAGCGACACAGACGAGGGCTGCAAGTTTTCATGTCTTCTTAGAAAAGCTCTTGATAATGACACGAAGGATAACAACGGATTTAGCGGCTTTGATGTATCAAAAGAAGAACAAGAGAGCACTTGCTCTATCTCAGCAATTTTTTTTTTTTTACATAATTTGAGCCATAAGTTTAGGTTTATAACCTGAAGACTTCAAACAAGCCTACAAATAAACAAAAAAAAGAGTTAAATTCCATTTCCTGAACATTTGATATAATATCAACATTTCATGACTGTTTTTATAAACTATGCGTAAGTGTAGATTATGTCATTTTAAATGTTGCCGCTAGCCTACACCCCTGGGGAAGACAGAAGGTTTAACAATAGGTGCATGCTACAGACAGGGCACTGGGGTATACTGCACCTCATGAATATCATTAGCTGGGAGCTGAATTTGTATTACTTTGGGATTACATCTAACCCTGTAATGCAACCTGATTGTGATTGCAGACTGAAAGTATGTAATAACATAATGATATGTAAAGCAAATGTAAAAATACAAATCAGATTGTGGCATTAAAACCATCCCAGTTGGTTGGTTCATGAGCAAAAGGCAGGGAGCCTCAAAATGTTTTTTCCCCCTCACAGGAGCATTTGTATGGTTTAATTCAGTGTTGCGCTTAATATAAATGCATTTAATGAAGAAGACTAAGTGCTAAATACACATGTGAGATGTCTTTATTGCCTCAGAACAAACAACCTAAAAGGATGACACTGCTGTTCAGGTAAGTAGTAGCAAGAAAAACCTCCATGCTGTGTAATTTTACAATGAAATGTACCAGATGGCTTTTACAACTTCATTTATTGACTAAGCACACAATTATCCACCTACTGCAATTCCTCGCTTTTATTTAAACGCTACATAATCAATGGTATCAGGGAACAGCTGATTGTGTATTTTAGTCAATACCCTAAATGGAAACGTCTCCTAATGAGGCGTCCTTGTTTTTACGCTCGAGTGGTTACAAGGAAGTCGGTTCGTAACCTGTGACATCCCTTTCATCCAAGGACACTGGATCCCACGGTGGCAGAGGTGGCAGATGTGTTAAGTTGGGAGTTTAAACACATTTTCCATCACTGAGCCTAAAAGGACTTCACACTGTCACTTACGACAGCGTTCCCTCTCCAATAGGTGTTAGAGTAGGATGAGACTACATGATGACGCTTTAAAGACAAGACGTTATCCAGGGATAAATGTTCAGACTTTCCTTTAGAATAAGACTTGTTGCACTAGACTCTTTAAATGTTACAGTTTCAGACACTGAAAACTTAACTGAATATTAGTCAGTTAATACGTACAAACTGTGTTATTTATGTTTTACCATCACCAGACATGGTAAGCAATTCCTGAACATTTACATTATCACTCACAGATTCCTATAAACCACAAAATGTGACAGTGTAATGATTTGCATGCCCATGGAACCACTAAAACACCCTTTAGAGAGAAATTCCACATCAAACCCAGCATGACGGAGCAATTATGTAGTGTCCTATTGTTGAAAGATGAAATTATGATAAATGGGGAGAATTGCCATTCGTTTACTTATTAGCATTTTTTTATTTCGTGCAAGTGAGGCATTCGCAGTGTTTGTGGCTGTTTTAAATTATGCCAGTATCATTAACATGTGACCAACCAATCAGAAAGCACACATCTGCGTTGCCAACATCCAGATTAACTTCTTCAGCTTTGCTAGTTTTTTTTTTTTTTTTGGAGGGGGGGAAATATGGATATATGTTTGAAAGAACATCACTAAGATTTGTAGTTGGGGAAAAGGTTTGGATAAAAAAAAAAAAAAAAACTTCTGACACTGAGATGGGGTTCCACTCTGATTGAATTTGAGAGCTGCTGATCAACCCCCAGTTAAGGCCAACTGATCAGGACGGAGGTGTCAGTTCAGAGCTTAGCTGAAGGCGTAAATGCCACACTCCTCCTTAAGCAAGATCAAGGAATGTTCCGCTTGATACGTGCACCTCCTAAACACTTTGACGGATGTGATCGACCAACCCCCCCAAAGACGTGTAGCGTGTAACAGATGATCTGCTCAGGTAAGCACCATCTTGCTTTTCAAAGTGCTTTACAGTGTAGTGCTAGTAAGAGGTTGATTTCAAAGTCACTGCTAGACTGCAGCTCGACAGATTTCCTGCCCATGTGGATATGTGGCGACGTCACGGATGTCTTGGAGGCACAGGTGATAATAGGGCCTTAATTGCCGTGCAGGTTCTGCTTGTCCCTCTCAATGTCACATATCCGGATGAATGTGGTAAATATCAGCCCATAGATGGAATAATGCCACTTTACTGTATCTGCTTTTGTCAGACCAAGGTCTTGGTCACATGAAGTGGGTGAAAGATGAAAGGTGTATATAATATTTGCAATTTTAAAAGCCTGTGTACTGTATAATCACCTGGTTAATACTATTTGAATGGTGCAAGTTTGAAACTCTTGGATTAAAAATAAAGCTGAAATGCAAAATGCATATTTTTGCATGCAAGATGTAAAGGCTTTTTAAACGAGAGCTGGCTGCTTTGGGGCTAATTAGCATTTTTGACACAGACAGGTGATCAGAGCTGCATAGACTGTAGAGATCCAGCATTTGGTCACTGAGAGTTTTATTTAGCAGTAATGGCATGTGATTGTATGGCGATTAGAACAATATATTGCACAATATTTCTCATACTTTTTCCCGTTCTTCAGGCATGAAGCTTTGATAAGGGAGAAACTTGGCAGAAACATGGTGCCCCTGTCCATGTTCTTACCCTTTAACATACCGGCTGTACCTCACTCATCCATGCCTAACCAGCATCCCCGCTGTTCAATACCATCTCATTTGTCACGTATCATCCGCAAACTTCAACGTATTGCCCTCGCATATGCCGTGAAGGAGTCTGCTACAGTGACGCTTTGGCTGTGGTCCAATCCTCAGCTGCATAAACACAAGGGCCATTTGCACGTTGGCAGACACAGAGGTGTTTGTCTTTCAAGGTAGTTCTCCTGTCTTTATTCCCGTTGACCTTTTCCTCCTCAAATCCAATTGTGTAGTGAAAGCGGAGATGCAAGAACTTACAGTACAAGTCACTCAGATATCCAGAGAGCTGCCGTGATCGGCGAGTACGTTGGATGAGTCTGCAGCCTGCAGAAAAGATGACAATGTCAGACTTTAGAGGACATTACAGTATATTTGATAGTATGTGATCGAGAAATAAAGGATTTTGAATGATTAACCACTGGTTTAACAAATTAAAATCTAGACCGATTAAAATCAAAAGTAAATATTCATAGTCAAGCTCATTAACCACATCTTCTGATGTATGATCATACCCAATATGCTATAGTAACCCCTATCTTCAACAAATTACAATGATTTTATTATTATTATTTTTTTTTTTATTACTACTAATTTGTTTTGCTTGTTTGATTTTGAGGGAAATGTACTTGCTGCCTGGGGGTAACATTTTTTCTTCCTGCAGGGTCCAAGTGCTATGTACCTGTACCACAGTGAATGTGTATAAAGTGGGTCAGGGGAATGGTTAGCCCACGCACTGGAGAATTTCTGACAAAACAAGTACATTTTTTATCTCCTGCTTTGGGATTAGTAAAAGTTAAATATCAGTTAAATCTTAACTGCAAAAACTATACTGCTACATGCTACAAATGTTTTTCATTGTTAAGTGCTGCTAATAGGCATAGCTTTACAAGATATTTACAAAAAGGATGCTTTAGTTGCAATGAGTAAATTTTGTGGGAAATTGTATGATGGTGAAGATTTAGATTTTTCAAATTTTTGATTAAAAAACCTTATTACCAAAATCTTAATTAAAACTGAAGTAATGTGAGATTACATTTCTTTCAAAAGATACCAGATTTGCAGAAGAGATGCGTGTTTCAGCGAATATGTCTCTCTCTGTAAACTCAACCACATTTCAAACACTCAAAGGAAAACTCTGAAAAACACGAACATGGGAAATGCAGCTCAGTCCAACCTCCCGGAAAAACAAGAAAAACCAAAACAAATGTTTCTCTAAAGACACTGTCCTATTGTGTATTCATGACCAGGCTCTTGTTGGGAGATGGTCTTTCACTGACACAAAAGCGAGCGGGGTCTGCTGTTTCTGTCAGTTTAAACAAATAACAATGATACAACAGGAGTGTTTCCAGTGAATGTGAAATGCACTGTTGAATCACCAGTCGAGCCTCACAATGGTTTGCCACGCATCACAACAGCCAGGACAGGCTCAATATTAACATTTCCTTTTGACATGTGGCAAAAGGTTTTCTTTAACCCATGGAGGTTGAATGGGAATCAGCGGATAATAAGAAATTAAAAGGTAAAGAGGACACAGGGGAAAGAGCAAGACAGAACGCCAAATCCTAGCCCCAGGGCTTAATGTTACAACACAATGGCCGCCAAGGCACTAAAGGGGTCGACATTTCTTATTTGCCCCCTCTCCTAGTGTCACCTGCATTACAATTAACCTCATGGCAACCTTGAGGTCTCTGATTAGTGATGGCCTATTGTCTCCATCCCATTAATGCTTGGCCCCCGCTCTGCCCTCAGCGCACTCACATCAACAAATCAAACCCAGTTTCCGGCAGGGTGTTTTACCGCAGAGAACTGGCCTCTAATATGGGACAGCTAACTAAGGGTTGGCTTCTGAGGGGGGGCTGGCAGTGAGCTGCTCTAGCTACCTGTAACAGTGACTAGTACTGAATCTCAAATACAGTGTTCTGGGATGTCCTTTCAAATATTATTTACATTATCCAATATTAATTTAAGTTGCTGGAAATTAACATTGAAGAAAGCCCAACAGAAAATGTTTACTTGCTGCCCTTATTGATAAGCAAAGTAACACTGACAACTGCAAATACAAACATGCAAAAAAAAAAGAGACTGATGCAGTCTGAGCTTTGCACCAGTAATACTCAGGAGAAGTGAAAGACATCGAAGTGAAAGTGTTCAAAGAATTAAAAGCGTGCCAGATGTTGGAAACCCCTCGAGGAATAAACCGACACATTAAACATAATATCACCTCATGCACTGGAGTGCAATCACTGGTTCTCTCCAGGGAGCTGTTACACTATGTGTTGCTGCCACAGTTTAAATCTCAAGAACTAGAAACTAATGCGCCACAGATGAGGCTGGCCCACGCAAAGAGTACACTTGGGAGCTCCGGCTGGTTTTGGAGCTCAGCGTCGAAAGCAAACCCTACGTTTCTATTTGGTTTGAGTATAGATATCAACTCTGAGTAGTTGTATCTGATATCAGTGGGGAGATAAACATCAAATTATTTTATGTAAGCTCCCTGCTATCAACACAGCAGTTAGTAAATCTGTCTTTAAAAGTCTTTTCTTCCTTTCCACTGTCTGTTATTCCTTAAGTCACACACATCCGCTGTGATAAAGTGAAATTATTCACACAGCATTAACAGTAAAAAGGTACCAGATAGGTGCCAAATGGGGATGGATGTTGAAATTAATCAGCTTCCTTTGTCAAATGTAGAAAAAGTAAATTTAATATCACATCATAATGACAAACACCAATGAGATATGAGATAATTAACAACATAAATTGAAACAAACTTTTTGTCTCGGAACATTATACGTTTTTCTAGACGGCTTTAATGTCATCTTTACAATGAATTGAAGTTCCTGTAGTTATTATGGTACAGTTATTTTATTTTAAATGTTTGTGATGTTATGATAAGGAGCTTTGTTGTGAAGTATAGCGATAACTGCTTAATGAAACATATGCATGTTGTTTCCTGTCGTCCTGTATCGCAGGCTAACTAAACATGACTAACATGAATAAATACTAACATTGGGCATTTAATGACCAAAAACAATGACAATTTGTTTTTAAGATTGTTGTATTTTTGCCTAGTGTTTATTGTATTGTAGATGGAGTAGTTTGACTTATTGTGAAGTATTAGCTTCTCTACTTTAATGTGATGCTTTGCATCATCTTCTTACTTCATTCTAACTTCACCCCCCACATGTTACAACTATTCCCTCCCATTGTTATAAGACTTCATTATAAATGTTACAACTAAGAGAAATGTGTACATTGTCATATCTGGGTCTATTAAAACCTGCACCCCAGGGGCAGCCAACTGCATTTACCATAAATGTGACAGTGATTGAACCCTTATGTGACACAAGCACATTGAGTAATATAGTCCATACACAAACACAGTAATTGTTTTTTGTGCTAAATCTAATGTTTTAGAAAAAGGTCACTTTAAATCATTTACATCAGTCAAAACAGTTTATTCTTTAGGCTTCAGTAAAGTTCTTGTATAAATTGGATCATATTTAAACAAGTTACCTCTAATTCTCACATCTATCCCCAGTTAATAGAGCGGGTTGTAATAACACGACTACTGAAAGTTTGATCTTCCATAAACAAGCTTGGAGTACTGATCTTCAAAAAAAGTGATTCTATCAACTCCCGTCTCCATTAACCTCGTAACTCACAAATGACCTCTTTCGGTTTTTTTATAATTTGTTTTAATCTTCATTGTAACCAGTCACAGCTCAGCTACAGCTGACAGCAACAAGGCAAAGTAATTAGCAACATATTACTTCATTCAACTGCCTTCAATTGTTAGGTGCTTCAAAGAAATCCTCATTTGCTTGCTGGCTATTAGCCTTTATTCTGTCTTCTAATGCTCAGAATATGGAAAGAGGCTCATGGAGCACAAGAAACATTTGTCCGTAATGACAAAACATTGGCCTAAACTATCAGTGATTTATTGTAACAATGAATCACCCATCTCCTAAAACATAAAGGAAAACTAAAGGTATGTAATTAGTTCCATATTTAAATGAATATTCAAGGATCAATTCTTTCCAATATTTTAGCCCAGAGACTGAATTCATGTTGTGTGACATTCAGTTGAACAAATCAATGCCACATTTGCCTTCCACTGTTCACATCTCTGTTCAAGTATCCTCAATGATCATCTGACACCCTCTAAAATCTAATGGGATGATCACGATGTGTCATCTTGAATAAGCCGACAGCAGGACCGGAAAGGGCTTCCAAATATGGGTCCAGCTATTTTAATAACAATAAAATTGTATGAATTGCTGAGGGATGTGTCAGTCAGGCTGCACCTGCAACCACCTTTATCCCCCTGGAACTAAACCACCAGATGCACTCATGTTCACCTGTGACTATGGGATAGAATCTTATTTTTTCAAATGCTTTTATAGCATTACGAATGCTTTGTAGCATTGTAGCATGTAGAATGAATTGTAGTTTGTTAAAGTTGAAGCTAATGAAAACTACCTCTGCACAATAAACAAGACAAACAATCTATAGAACAAGAGGTAACAGGATTAGGTGTGTGTGTTTGTGTGTGCTCGCGCTGGTCCTGTCAGGTTAACGGCTGTTTGGGTTACTTAGCTGGTTACAAGCCTCTTTTCAGCAACTTTTTCTTTTTCCTGTCACTGCCAATCAAAAGGCTGTGAACAATGTCTGTGGTGGAAACATAAAGTAAACTGGACCTAAATAAGCTTCTTCTCTTTTGTTATTTCATCTTTATCTGTGTCTGAATCTTGTAATTGAGGAGACTCAACATTTTGATGCAATTTTTTAAAATGTATGTTTTTCTCCAGTTGAAGAAGACAGGTCCATTAAGCATTTAATTCAGACTGGACCAGGTGTCTCTCTCTTTCCAGCTAAGCAATATAACAGTTAAACCATTTATGGACTGTCCAGTGTGCAGGTGGCAAACCGGCTTCTGGGGCACACCTGCCAGCTGATTCAACCATTAGATTACGCACCACACTGTCTGTAGCCTTGGTCCCCTGAGGATGTCCGTCGCTGTGCAGGTGCGGAGAAGGAAAAAACTGATGGATTACTCCTGATTTCGCATCCTCGAAATCTCTTTCATTGTGTGTGAATGAGGCAACTGGATGTTTTTGTGCAATACTCGGAACACTTGTTTTTATGCTGTGATATCATTTAATCTGTTATTGTTTTTTCTTTATCGCTAAAACGTTGTTAATATGTGCCAAAAATGCATGAGATTTTGAAAAATAGAACATATTTAATAATAAATAACAACGCTTAATGCTTTCTTCCAATCTGAACTAATGGAATAGCATAAAACTTTGTTTCTAGGAATTTGTTTCAACATCCGGAGGTCAAGAAGCTGCCACAATGCTTATATGGCTTCACCAGCAATTATTGTACACCATACGCTGACCACTTAGTTTAAACACCCTACCAATTTTAAGTCAAACTAATACTCCAATGATGATTTTGTGAAAACAAAATATGTAGTAATAATAATAATAATAATAATAATAATAATAATAATAATAATAATAATAATAATAATAATAGCCAGCTTTAACACACAATCTGATATTAATTACAATCTGCTAGAAGGACTTTAATTTTTTGTATAAGCTTTGACTCCTATGAGATGAAAAGTGCAAGGTGGCCATAATGTAAAGAAAAGTGTGATAAATGAAGCTGTTTTTCGGTGGTGAAAAAATTCCCATGATTAAAAGTTGAATTAAAAACCACAGATGATAATCTTTTTTTTGCAATGTAACGGTGATAATTTGTCACAGCTGAAAATGAATACCATAAACTTCACATAGAGGTGGAATTTATAGGGGAATATAAATAGAGGAATGATTAGGCCTGGTGTTATCTTCCGCAAGATTCATCAGTGTTGGTAGTTATTGTCCAGGCCCCCCATGGTTGTAATTCTTTATCCTTGCCATCTCCGTAAACCATTATTTTGTTAAGATGTAATTCTATTTCTCTCACACGATCAGTGAGACTCCAAAGCGGCTACATGTCCTCCATAAGTGAGTTTCCACATATGATGGGCTTACCATGCTTAAGTTATAGATCTGAAAAATTAGATATGTGTAAGATCAAGGGAGTCATTTCAAGAAGTGATTAAAGTCTGGTTGCACTGAACAGAGATATGAGATATTAACATTATTACAACATGTTAATTCTTTTCATGATTTTGTATTAATGTAAATCCTTTATTTATCATGGATTCATATTCCTAATGACACATATAATAGATGAGCATTGCTATAATACCAAAAGAGACGTGGACTTCTCCGAACTTTATTTTTCCTTTTAAAAAGCACTTTATTCAAAACCAAAAGAAAACGATTTAAATACTATAAAATTAAATTTGCCTGTGATTTAGTTCACATGCAAATGATTCATGTAGCAGTTTAAGAAGCTATTATACACTGCTGTATTGTTTAGTGTTGCTCAACTGGATTTCATCCATATCAGTAGATCAGACTGGTAAATTTATAAGAGCTTGTGAACTAAATTATCATTAAGCAGCAATGCATGCAAAGTTTTTGTCTTGTTAAAATATGATACCAGGTGAGTCTGTGTGTCTTGACAAGTCGCCATTTTCGGGCCTCTAATTTGGTCTCTTTGTGACAGTAGCAACTCCCAGCACAGCAGAAGGACAATTATATCCAGGTGCAAGGACTTTATTCAACAAAGTCTAGGTGGATCCTTCCAGCTTGCTCTGAGCCCCCCAACCCCTCTTTGCCGTGTTGACTCTCATCTGGGCCAGCTTAGAACAGATGCCCTTGAAAAATCTACAGCCATCACATGTGACCAGAAACTTGAAAGTCATAAACCATGTTGTATATTATTATAATTGGAATGGCAGCAACTGGAAACATTCCCCTGAATATTCCAGAAGATAATGGGACATGCTAATGAGCATGGAATCAAGCCAATCACAAAAAATGAGTAGGGAGGAAGAGAGAGGGGTGGAGATAGGAAGGTGCCCCCCACCAGTGCCAGAAGAAAAAAGCAGTAGAGTGTATGAAGTGGGTGGGCTGTGTGCATATGTGATGCAGTGTGCTCTGTCTTTTTGGAACAGCAGCACTGTTGAGTGTGGAATAGCACTGTACAGGCAACCTGTCAAAACTGTTGATGCACATTTGGGGGAATGTATGATTTGGGAGCTCGCACCTGGCAGACTGAGGGATTTCATGCTATGCTGCAATGCCAAAACATTCAGGCAGTGCCACGCTAAAGAGCCCAGAGCTCGCTTCTCTGGTGCACACAAAACAAGACAGATGCCCTATAAATATGAACATTTTTGCAAGTGCGATCGTCTAAAATTTAAGTATGGCTCAGATAACTTTGAGGAAATTTTAGTTGATATCTAAATCACCCAAAAATTGGTATAATTTTACTACATTTTATTCAATATTTTGAAAGTATTAATGGTAATTTGAATGGAAAGTTGCGTTAGTTGTGTCCTAGAGGAGCACTGTGTAAAATTAAACAAAGTAATTTCTAACAGTTTCACATTTAATTGATGTGTATTAAGTCATAAAGCGGAATCCCCTTTAAGCGATAATCACTGCTTTATGAGGGGCTTACAGGGCAGTGTCTTATTAAAAATGCTGGACTGCATCCTCCCCTTACAGCGAACTCTGTCATCAGTGGCACACTACATCTCAATCCAGCGGACAGCTGATTGGATTTACTCAAAACTTGGGCTGGAGAAAGTATCACGCTGAGAGTAAAATTGACTTAGGCCTGTATTCAGAGTGAAAGATGAAGGGCATCCAGTCTTATCGTTCCACATCCCATGTCCCCCTGAAATCCCAACACTTTCCATGTGTTATTCCAGTGTGTGCCCGAGAATTTTCTACATGTGATGTCAACATCAAGCGAAGACCTAAAGTCAAAGGAGGTACAAGGGGTTGAATTAGAAGTGCTGCCAGCGTTTTATGACTTTGGAATCCTTGTTTGGATTGTTCATTGGATGAAAGTTTGCTATAAAAGACAGATGCAGAAAGTTAGGGACGTATCATAAATTGAGATGTAGCTCACTCTCCGTGTGACAAAATACACAAACCTGATCATACAATTTATAAAGGCCATTAATATGAAAAGTCTGTTTGCCTTTTGTTTACTAAAGCAAAGATCTGACCAATAGTGAAAGTCTTTTTCAACAACAACCATAAAATAAAAATCTACTCCAACGCATTCATTAATTAACCTCATACAGACTTCATTGTCACAAAGATTAACATTTTATCGCATGTTACGATTAAATTGTATTTAACAGAACTTAACAACATAACTGTAATATATAAAAATGCAGACAGTCCAACGAGGGGGCTGTGTATAATTTCATTCCCCCTGCATCCTCACCGGGGTGCTGGTTCTCAGACTTCAGCCAGAACACAAGCCTTTATTTGATTTAGGGAACTCCCCCTCTCATGTGCCTCCTCTGCTCATGAAGTGTCCCAGTATGGAATGTCTGCATTATTGCACTGCTGACAAAGATTGATTCTTCTCCAAACCATCTGCACATGGAACAATCGTGAACTTGAATAGATTTAATTGCAAAAGATGAAGAAGGAAAAACATATTTTAAAAAAAGAGGGATTGTGTTTTAACTTTGGATGTTTCCTTTTAAATAAGAAAAAAGTTTTGCAATGCATATTGGAGATTTTAGTCAAACACCATTAGCAACAGTGTCAGGAATGAGTGATTTATTGAAACGCTGCACGTGGTCATGAGGTTGGGTGGGGTTGTAGTAGAAGCAGCATCAAGCCAAAAACTCATGTAACTTTTATTTATGATTGAACAACATATCATCAGTCAGATCCTCACATGGACCTCTCAAAGTAATCATGGGAAAATGCTCTTTAGCTGCATTTGTCTGTCTCACTCCACATCATGTCAACACTTGGTGCTACTTTTTCCTCCCCTATATATATTAATGTAACATTTATAATTCACATAAGTAGATGTGTAATATGCTGTAAAGTGCAACACAATTTTGTTTAACAAGGTTAAGGATCTAAACACTAATTTCCCCACACTCCCTTTGGTTATAATTAACTTGAAGGGCTTGATGCTAACACTATTTTAAAGAGGTTTCTATGGTCTCTAATCCGGATTCACAAAGCACAAAGAGGGAGGTAGAAGCAGCTGTCTTAGTACTTTTTGTATTCACTCACCTTTATACTTAACTTCCGTACCTAAACTCACAGGGTATTGGGACTTGAACACTTTGATCACACAGAAAAGTCAATGACTTCTTGGCTTAGGTCCATGAAGTGATAGCAGGGCTAGTGTAAGACAGATCAGATTGTTTGATTAGAACCGAGGAAATAATTTGTTTATTAAAGTTGAAATTCAGGAACTTCATTAGAAAACTTAAATGGTAAAACATGTGCAAGCTCCCCAACATTAAAATCTGATGTTTTTACTCTGATTTAACACTTCAGTGGATCAATTTGTGCATTAGGGGGAAAAAAAATCCTCAATCACGTAAATCAAAACATAAACAAATCCAGTGGTGTAAGCTTCAACAGTGAGACTCAATTACAGATTGTGGCTTTAAGCATAAACCAATTACTTTCTAAAAAAGAAAATTCTAAATGTAGTAATAAAATAAAATAAAATGAAAACAGTTTGCAGAAAAAGCTGCTTTCAAACAATCACTCCACTCACCATTGGATAGCATTTATCTGTTTGTTGACAGGGCCTCTGTTTTCTGTGAAGAAATGATGGCAGATACGTCCTTTGCATGAGTTTGGAAATAACCTTTGGAGGGAAGTTGAGCTGGATGCTCTTTTTAGGGAGGTATAAACACTTCTCCATTAGACACAGCCCACTGCTGTGCATCGCTTTGTACCAAGTAGCAGAGTGGGGTTTCAGTGCAGGCAGTTGTCATGTTTTTAAAAACAAACCAAAAAAAAAGGAAAAAACTAAATTGGTTCCAGACAAGTCATGTAATAAATGTTACTTAAACACCAGTTCTGCAATTTTCTTTGCTTGGTAAACAGACTGATTACTGACAGTGGACTGAAACACTTGTTCTATATTAACATAACAGTGTTTAGAAACTCCTCTCTGCATATGATGAATATTTGCAGTGCACACATTCATTTTTAAGTTGTAAATGCTGCTGGCAAGTTCTCAGTTAGCACGAGTGCAACATAACTTGTACAATGCCAACGCTGCTGTTCTGATGTGGGTTTGTTGTAGTCTTTCCTCTGTGCTCCGGAAACATAAACTTCCCTCAAGCTTTCTACAACATTCCTACAATTCTTTGCCATGTTTAGACATTATTTGTCACTAAAAGCCTCCCTGTTTTTTAGCACTTGATCTTTTGTTAGTGCTAACATTTGATTTGCCCTTTCTGTGGAGTACAGTGACCAGACCTCAGTAAAGCAGAAGTCCACATAGTGAATATGAGCAACATATAGTTGTGTTACTGAATAGAAAGCAATAGAAAGCAGAATTCAAACTTTGAATGATTCATAATAAACACAATGCAATTTTGCAATACAATCTTTATTTTTGCAACAATATTTGAAGAAACTTCACTCTAACAATGATGTGTTTCCATATGCAGACATGCTACATCTCCCATGACCCTTCCTCAGCTAAGACAGAAACACTGAAATCATCTCTGCTCATTTGTTTTTGTTATTCATTTCAAAATCTTGAAACACAAACTGTGTCATGCTGTGAAATCAACAGTGTCTCCTTTTCACAATTTTGAACATTAACTTCTAGGATTTTAAATGATTAATATTTTCATCCAATTTTGGATGGGTTTTTGGCCACATTTGTGGTGTAATTTCTGTTGCAGGTGGAAACACCAATTAGTGATTAATTGAAGAGGGGCTGAAAATAATAAATAGCAAACACCTGGACCAAGCAAATTTGGGCCAATCATTATCAATCAAACTATGACTGAGCAACGGGCAATTGGAATTAATGGCATACACATGCCTTATTATGTTGGAAATGTGTGACATTTTATTTAGGAATTATTATTAGCAAACATAATGAATTCACACAGTTGCAACTGTCAAATGGTTGATCACTCAGTTAGAATAGATGGATTTATTTCCCGGCCGGATGTTAACATAAAGCTGCACTGCTACAAACAGAAAATACAGTTTTTCAGACCCCCTCTACCTTCACAAGGTAAACAAACAACATCAAGGTGTAAAGTGAATATCTTAGCTTGGGTTTTCTTTTTTGTTTTTTGCTTTAATACAGAATAGCCCCTTTACTCAACCTCCTCCTCAGACATCACCCTTCACATTTGTAATTAACTGGTCCGCATGTACCTTCCAATATCTCAACCTGTCTGTACTTTAAACTTAACATCACAGACTAAATGAATTTCACAAGCCTTGGTATGTATTTAAGATTGTTGGAGCGCTGCTTTCACACAGTTTGTTCACATCCCTGTCAACGGAGAACAAAGGTTACTGCAGCTTCTATAAGTGATGTGACCCTGTTACACAGATTTTCATCTATTCTCACCTAAAGCACGTAGAACCACCGAGTTAACTGTGACATCAGGCAATATCGGAGTCAAAGACGGAAAATTGAACCATGGGATACTTACGGTAGCAGCTGCTGCACACTGGCCAGGCCATGTGTTGTACGTCAGGGAATAGTTGAGGTGGGACTTTGGTACATCTCACTCAACTGATTTTATTAAGTAAAACTTGACATTTAATTTTGATAGTCTTGCATATCTATACTCCATATGCACTGGTGTGTAATGTAATTGCCAGCAGACAGAGTTAAAGATTTCTTATTGTTTGCTTGACCACACTTTTTCAGTGACTAATTGCATGTTGTCAGTGCTCTCTGTATATCCCTTCTCACAGACTTTGCAGACTGGCAACATTACATAGATATTTAATTTCCTTTTCCGAGTAGAGCTCAGCACTCAGTGGCCAGCCATGCAAACACACACAGACACATTCAGCTTCCAGGTCTTCCTTGGCTCCTAGTCAAGTTGCATTTCCACTTGTGTCCTGCTGATGCAGCTGTTGAAAAATCTTCCATGCCAAGCGTACTGTTATGATGATACCTTACATACCACAATTTGTTTGCCAAATTTTACTTTTAATCTCTCTCTTTCTGTGATGCCATTACAGTGATAAATGAATGCAGTGCAGAGAGGTGAACATATCAGGTACGATTAAAGTGTTGCATCAGTCGGTGACACTGATACTCACTGTACTGTACACTCGCTACAAGAGGTCAGAATGGCTTGTATATCTCAATAAGGTCAGTAAAAGTGTATATTGAGGATTTAGATAATTTTCTATTGACATGTTTCCTTTGACTCGTGGCATTTTCCTAGAGGTTTTAGGGATTTGGCTTGATGACACCACCTCGGTTGTATTCTTTTCTGAGTTGGCCTGGTGTCAGAAACAGTGCAATAATAAGGAAAGTAGCTACAGATGCACACACTCGCACCACAGACACACCTAAAGTGCACACTGGACTCTAGTGATGGCTCTATTTCCAGGAGCAGTCAGGCTGAATAACAGTGAGCCAAAACAATTACAAAGCACCAAACAGTTTGCAGAAATAAGCATTGATATTAGCATAGCATTGAAAATAGGAACAACTCTACATGCAGGAGCCAACTAAACAGAGGAATTATAATTCCAGTTTGTTTCATTGCACACATTTTTTACAGGGATGATTTACTCATAAGGAAAGAGGGAAAAAAATCCATTTCGATTTAAAACATTTGCACTCTAAGCACCAGGCAAGCAAAACAACCTGTATTTATTGCCTCTTCTCTCTGAAAAATATTTGAAGGTTTTGGGCAGCAGCCCAACAGGAAAACAATGAATTTTAGGCAACTGAGAGAAAAAAATATGTTGTGCATAGGCTACTGAGTTTAGTGGTTTTGCTGACATAGTGTTTATGTCTATGAATACTGTGTGATGTGAAAATATTCACTGAACTGGATAAAACTCATTCTGATCTTTTAACTACACTTTTTAAGGGCTGTACTGTAAACCATGAACCATGAGCTAATCCATAACCACCCGAAAAGGGCCAAAGAAAAGAATGAGGTTAGAATTAGAAGAAAAGAAATGGCGTCGGTTGATTGGCTTTTTTTGTTTTGTTTATGTTTTTTGGGGGGGTTAGAAAATAGGCCAAATTCCTAATCAGAAACGTATTTGCAAAATTCTTGTTTTTGTGGAAAATGGTCATTGCTAAGGATGGAGGCTTCGAACACGATGTCCAAATTGCAACTGTATCATTCTGCTACCAAATTAAAACAACATGCCATATGTATAAAAAAACAAAACAAAACAAAAGCAAATAGAGATGAGAGCCATTGTTACATTCTGTGCTACACTGAAAAAGAGCATACCACAGGATCCAACCTTTGAGAAAAAACATTCTAATGTGGAATCAGTCAAAATCTGTCAGCGATTAACTTTGTCTGGTCATCCTCACTGTGAAATAATAAGTCATTATCAGACTCATCAAAGAAGCAGATGTCGACAAGCTGCTCTGTAAGCGAGAGGATCTCTCCATTACACAGTATTTTAACACGCCACGTGTTACATTTTAGTTTTTCACATAAAATTAAAATGTTGGCAGATTTCAGTCAGGATGATGGATTCATTATACATGTTCTAAAGTATAGCCAATTATAAATCAGCTCAAATATTCAGTCAAATGGTCCCAAGTTTAAACAAAAGGTCACATCTTAAGCGGAGAAATAAAACCTGCGACTTCTAAACTGAGTTCTTTATGATAAGCTATGTTGAAATTAAGCTTTAAATGTTTTTATATTTGTAAACATGAGTAAAATGTATTTCGATTTTGAAAAATACAGAAAATGCTCACATTTAATTAATTGTATTTCAGTAAACTGTTTGAAAAATACACATGTAATTAAAAACACACGGATTGATCACTGAACTGAGTGCAGCCACTGTCCAAAACTCTCAAAGAGGTTAAACAGGAACAGGAAACTCAACAACTGATTTGAGACCCCCCCCACCACCACACACACACACACACACACACACACACACACACACACACACACACACACACACACACACACACACACACACACAAGATCACTGTCATAGTTCCCTTGAGCAAGGCATTACATCATAAGAATGACCACGGGTTTCCCAAATGCTGCGTTGGATGTATGGATATTGGATGTGTACGTTGTCCTGAACAAACGGGGCTCAGACTGACTGTGGACGTGTGCAGCAGTCTCACCCTGTCCCAAAGAGCTAACTGGAGTGGCCTCATTTAGCAACACGTCAAAGGAGACGCGACAACAGGGTGTCAGCGCCTCCACAAATCTCCTCCATGCTCTAAGCTTAATAGCATGTCAGAGAACACAACTGATGCAACGGGGGTCACCGTGAGCCTATGTTTCACTATAACGAACCCTCTCCAACCCCGGCACTGGGACTGTGGTGCCAAAGGCGAGATTAATGTCCCAATCAGTGATGCGGGTTAAATAAAATGAGCTGTGGACGATATGAGCTCCATTCTGGATTATCATAAGGCAACGTTGTGGCCAGCAGACTGGGCAAAAATGAAACAAATAATTTGTGTTTTGTTACAGCCAACATTTCAAGATGGATGAGTCCATTTCGCAGGTAAAGCGGCGAGTTGCTCCAGTGCAGCTCTGGTCCCAGTGGACAGGTGGAGTCAAACACACAAACTACAAGTAAGAGTGAGTGCTGTGGGCAAAATAACAGAGATTTAATAAAAACAGTGGAAATATTGGATCAGAATTTCGCATAGGTCTGGATTTTAGCCCAATCATATTTAGAGGAGTGTTTGACGTCAAAACAAAAGCCTGTTTAAAGGTGTTGAAGTGTGATAACTTTATATTAAAATAAAATTATTACATTAGTTTTTTGTCTGCCTTTAGTGGTGGCCTCGACTTTATTGGTAATGCAAATAAAAATAAAAAATTAAACAAAAGCGCTTAGAGTCACAATCAGAGCAGAAAGACGGATTGGGCCCCTCTGCGGTCCAGTAACATATTATACATTAGGATTATAAATCATTTTCTGTAAAATCAATGTCTGAATCATCAATGTATAAAAACTCAGACGTTCACTGGGGCTTGATTGCTCCATTACTGGCAATGACATCGTTTCAAGGCTGCAAATACGACAGGGTTTCTTGGAGGCGTTTTGAAATGTCTGCATGCCAGTAAACTTAAGTGGCCTTGACTTGAATTTGACCTTTTTGTATTAGGACTCTTTAAGCTCAGCAGATGGAGGCTGTAGGATATAGTTTTTAAAAGGTAACTCACGACTTCCAACTTGGGAGTGTAAAGCTATTTAAGTTGTAAATAGACATGACCTGTAGTATCGCTTTTGCATAGAGGCACATTTTCTCGGTAACCAAACAGTTAAACTGTGGATATTTCACTTATCGATGTAGCCCTGGTTGAGTGATGGCAGCTGGCCATGCAGATCAGGGAGCTGGCAAAAGCCTGGGTACCTCATCCATCAAGGGGCACGGGATTATAGCTTTATTCTCATGGTGGACTCTCTTCCATTTGCTTGCAAGTTTTAGGGGGGGAAAAATAGTCATTTTAAACGTTGCAGTTATCTGTCAATACAGTGTTTAAAAATAGAGCTGCCATATTCAGGGAAATGTCAAAAAAGTCCAAAACAAATCGAACCAAAAAAGCACTAAGATCAACCCTTACCAACTATTACTGTTTTTGTGTTTTTACTAGAGCAGGACAGAACAGCCCATGTTATTCCTGGCTTTAAAAATGCAGCAGCAAACATACACAGAAAGGCTGAAGCACTATTCTGTCTGATATTTGATGCGCAGATAAGCTGTCTACCTTAGTAACACAAACGTCAGGCTCGGTTTACTGGCCACAAGTGCTGGTAATAAATATTCATGATGCTGGCGCCTGCGCTTTCCCAGTACCTGAGTGTTTGTCATTTCCAGACTTGAACGTAAATACATTTAAAGTAGATGCTTTTCCTGCGCTCCTGTTAGATCTGGAGTCAGCATCAGGTCTATAGACTCCCTGAGAGAACACGAGCTGCAGCTTATCCTCAACTTTTTTTGTTTTTGTTTTGTTTGTTTTTTTTGTTTTGTTTTGTTTTGTTTTGTTTTTTGTTTTGTTTTAACGAGCATTTAAAAATTTCGCATAGGTTCAGTGTAAAGTATGAGGACAGAACCATGAAGTGGAAACTAAACCGTGTAAGATCCACGCTTTGCATGCATTCAGTCAAAGACGCAGCGTCTGGCTGGTTTTGGCGCAGGGAAATAAAAAGGAGTGTAGACTATGAACTCAAGTCTGTGGCCACAATGAGGCAAATAACCATTAATCCAAACAAATCTCCGATATAGTCCAATATTTTCCATGATTATTAAGGAGTGTTTTATTTTTTCCGAAGTTCAAATAACGAATAAAATAGTTTCAGGTGGCTCTAGTTTCCACTATCTTTCACAACTGCATTTGTCAGTCTGGCATCAGCTTTATTTTCAAATCTGGAGCACGTGTGAAATGTCCCGCCTGCCTAGAAACCCTATGAGCTCGTTTTAACACACCCACTTTAAACTATTTATATTTCCAGTTACATGTGAAAATTTTTCTATAAAGCTGCAAAGTGACTTTCTCAAACGAGTTCATACGGCGTCTTTTCTCTAGCAGTGCATCAGCGAAGCCGCAGCACTGGAACCTAGATAGATAGTGTTAAATAGAGTCGAAAAAGTCATTTTATTACCATCCTTCATTTATCTCCAAATGTAATAGTCCGTGAAAAGAAAATATGAATACATTTCAATACATTTCATCAAATCATCTAAGATGGTGGGAGCCGTGCATGTTTTTATTTTGGCTGATAAAAACGCCGGGCATGCGCAAACACGAACACGCAAACACACACTTCATCTGCCGCTGATATTGTGTGTGTGAGTGTGTGTGTATATATATATATATATATATATATATATATATATATATATATATATATATATATATATATATATATATATATATATATATATATATATATATATATATATATATATATATTTATTTAGAAGATTAAAATTGCGATTTGGCTCTTTTGGGGTGTGTGCAGCAGTTCTGACAAAGCAGCAGACTGACAGATCGTGGCTCCGTGCACACTGGCAGTGTTAACCATGATCATTCGCGGCTGCTGATGTGATCTCTGCCTAATGGGGCGGTCAAGCAAGCTGCAGCCAGGAACAATAAGGGGCCACATTGACTCCTCAGCTCTCCCTAAATCTACGAAATCCGACAAACGCTGAAAAGAAAATAAATTAGGTCTGAAAATTAGATTCCCGAACAATTAAGTAACGCAAACTATTCCGGTTTACACTGAGGAACAATCGCCGTGATTAATCGATTTAATTTGCACATTACCGGAGGGCAAAGTGTTGGATGTTAATTTTGGATAAACAGAAGATGCAGAAGGGAGGAGTGACTTTACTTATTATTGACTGTCAGTAAAGTTGTGACAGTGCGTTTAAACCACGGTGCAACCTTTAGCTCTAAATGAGCTGCTGCCTCTGACACACACACACACACACACACACACACACACACACACACACACACACACACACACAGTTGCAGATGCATGCATACACAAAGGAAATATTTTTTCCCCAACTAAACATGCCCTAATTATTTAATCGAAACTGTATTAAATGCATTGCCATGGTGGAAAGGGTCTGTTAAGTCTGCAGCAGAGTATTTTCCGTTGTGTAAAAAGAACCCATTATTTTGTTCAGATCAACGTGAAGCACTAATGAAACCAATAACCTCCAATGCATTGCATTATTGTATTTTTTAATCCTTTAATATAGTACGAAATGTATCCAAACATTTTTTGTAAACTAAATTTTACATACGAGCGCATTTCTCCATAAATACCGATCATTTCTAACATGTTACCGGTCCTTTACATGCGGATAAATATGGAAAATTGAGCTACTTACATGTAATAATACTTCCTTTCAGACAAAGCAATTGACAGAGATTTTATATTTATCACGTACATAAACAGATTGACACGGAATTTCAGGCTTTCACTACACGATTTATCGACATGACATTAAATAACAACAATGATACTGTGCTACTCAAACTGGACCTTGGACGAAAATGTTGCACTGAATAGGCTACAAAAGCACATTAATACTAAGAGTTGGTTAGGTCGACGTGTAGACTGTAGTAATACTGAATAATTCACATTTGGTACACAACTATAACATTCTTTTCAGTGAAGTCTATTCATCGCAATATTCTTTAAACCATCTCATTTTCCATATATCTAGGGACCACATTTTCACACATTCCCTTAAACTGTGATAGAACTATTTACAAAATAAAATATTACATTTTTTTGTCCAACTTGGTGAAATCCGTATGTACAAAAATTCAGGCCTCTACCCGCAGATAGCATGCTGTTTGAGATCTCTTTTGAGCAAGTCTCTCAGTAAAAATAAAGAGTCAATGAAATATTGAGGGGGGGAAAAAAAAGTTTAACTTGGTGGCTGTCCTTGCCTCCATTTAGTCCATGCATTCGCTTTCATTGACATTAAGACAGCCTTTAATTGATCGTGGGGGCCTCCCGTGTTTTTCTCAGTCCATGTTTCACGGGCTGATTTTGTAGTCTTTGATTCCAAGCAGTCTTTTCTTTTTCTCTTTCTTTCTTTTTTTTTTTTTTTAAAAAAAAAAAATATTTACACGTACCATTCATTGAAATTTGACGACAGCGTGCTGTGGCTGGTTGTGTGGTGTACTGCAGAGGCTGCTGGTGATATGGAGCTGCTGCTCTGGTTCTCTGTGGACGGGGATACTATGGTGGGAGGTGTGGAGGACTCGTATCCTGAACTGGCTGCTGGAGACGGCTGCGGTCCTGGGTTGGTGGCTTCGTGGACCTGCAGTAATGAGAACCATGTTGTGAGGATCATGTTTTGTTTTCGATTTGATATTGTGCAAATACAAAACACAAGAACCGCATAAAAAGAGAAAAGGAAAACGCTTGATTTGACCGTTTTGGACATTTGAAAAATACTAAAACAAAGCACAGCAAAAAGCATTATTCTTCTCATTAGGATCGTAATCTGATTTGTCGGTTGAAAGGAAAGAAAGAAAGAAAGTGTCAAGGCAAATTAACTTATGCTTTTGTATTTCTGTAAAAAAAAAAGGATTGGACAAAACAAAACTCTTTATAATATTACACATTTTTTACATAATGCAGTCTAGAAATGCTACAAAACACAAATGCAAATTCACAGCTTAAAACTCAATTTTATAATCTTAAGACATGTGAACACGTGGGGGGGGAAGCTTCTGGATTTTTACCTTCATGTGTTTTCGGAGGGAGCTGGGGTGTGTGTATGACTTGTCGCACATTTTGCAGAGATATGGCTTGTCCGACGTGTGGACGTGCATGTGTTTCTTGCGGTCACTGCTGTTTGCAAATCGCCTGTCGCAGCCTTCAAACTCGCACTTAAAAGGCTTCTCACCTAAATCAAGAAGAAATAAATGAATACAACATTTAACACTTAGTGGATGTCACATTACCTAATTGCACAGTGTTATTAAAAATGTATCTAGTCGTAAAAAAATAACTTAATAAAAGTGAAATCTGTTACAAATAAATCCCGTTTTACTTGAAATATTTGCTGGTTTAATTTGACCTATCCCAATCAGACTAAGCAATAATTGTGTTTAATTACATTTTTAAATGTATGACAAATATAATGACACCTTTCCTTATAAAATAACAAGACTTTAAAAAGCCTATGAATTATTTTCTGTCGACAACTGCACTAAATCACATGCCATGCTGGACTGAAGACACTCCCGGCTGCCTAATAAATAATATCCCGGATCGCATGCATGTTTTGGATGGGATATTGTCAGCATGGATTTGGGTCTGCACGGATCTTACCGGTGTGAGTCCTTTTGTGAATTTTTAGATTTTCCGATCGAGCAAATACTTTGCCACAGCCGGGGAACGGACACGGAAAGGGCTTTTCTCCAGTGTGTACTCTGATATGATTTACAAGTTTGTATTTGGCCTTGAATGGTTTTCCTTCTCTGGAGCAGTCCTCCCAGAAGCAGATATGGTTGGTCTGCTCTGGTCCCCCCACATGCTCCACTGTCAGATGGGTCACAAGCTCGTGCATCGTGCTAAAAGTTTTGTTGCACGACTTTTTGGGATTTGTCAGCTGCTCCGGCTCGATCCACTTGCAGATGAGCTCTTGCTTGATCGGCTGCCTCATGTATCGAAAGAAGGCCCCTGCTCCGTGGTGTGCGGCCATATTCATGTTCATGGGGCCATAGCCGTGCAGCTGAGTCGAAGCATAGTGATCGGACCGCGGGCTTGTAACGTGGCCGTACTGTTCGGCCCGTCCGTACATGTCCCCCGAGAAGCCCAGCCGCATCTGGCTGTTGACCACGTTGGAAGACGCATGACTCGCCGCTTGCTCATGGAGTCCTGGGAAGAGCAGGTGCCCCGCTGCATCTGAGTGTCCATGTGGCCCTGCGAAACTTCCCGAGGCGAACAAACTGTGCTGCGCCCCGGTGGCGTCCCCGAACCCCCGATTTCTGAAGAGAAAGTCCCTGGTGGAGTTGAACGCCGCCGTGGAGTAAGAGCCAACGTGGGTAGGGTGGTGATGGTGTCCCAGGGCGGCTGCTGCATAGCCCGGTGCCTGGGAGGAAAATGCCGTCTGTCCGGAGCCAATATCATGGGAGCTGTGGTTTATTTTGAAGGCACCCATCCCATCGGCGAACGGATTTATCCCCAACGCCACTTCTCTCTCTGTGACTTCGCCTGTTGAGTGATGCCGTGAGGAGCCGAAAGTAGTGACTCCTATAGTGGGATACTGCGGTCCTGCGTCCAAGAGCATCTTCAGTCTAGACTCGCCGAGACGACTGAGAGCAGAAATCAAAAAATCACGCACAGATATTCTTCCTCCCCCTCTCTCTGTCTCTTGGACCTCACTCGACTGAGCAAACTCTGAAATCCACCGATTTTCTGTTTACTTTCTAAGACGCGAGGAATTCCCCTATACCGCTCATCCGATGCTCTCGCAAAATCATGTATACATGCAATATTGTCTTTTGCGGTTTATCTTCCTGTGGCGCAACTTTCACCTCCTCAGTCAGGCGGTGAGCTCTAGACTGATAGTCGCAATCATTCCTGCAGATAAATGAATTGAAAAGACAACACAGTCCAGCCCTGATGAATGGGAGAGGAGGGGGGTAGTCATGTGGCCCCGACATTGCGCGCTCATTGGCTGAGCTCCTTTCCTCCCAATAACATCCACTCACCAAATAACAATCCACGGTGCAGGACCCACACTTCTATTGGCCTCTTTGCATCATCAATCCCAGATATTGTGAGATTGCTGACTGTGAATTTGGTTAAAAGGGCTGAATAACAACAAAACAAAAGTTGAGAAACACAAGACGACAATTGGCCTCGTAGAAAGTCAAAGCACGTTTTGCAGCCGCACACTGCACCGAGATTATAAACTAAATGTGTCAGATTGTCTTTGTTGAGAGGGGGACGTTATATTGCCAAGCAGCTCATTTGTACTGTAATTGGTAAAGTTTTTTTTTGCAGGATTAAACACTCAGAGAGATACAAGTTATTCTGTTTGACTATCTGCATCAGATAAAAGGCCACAAGGAGAAATTATATGAAACCCATCTAAGTAATTGCAGGTATCAACCGAGACGGCATAACAGACAAAGTACACAGCATCCAAAGGGGTGTGTATATACGTGCGTCAGGTGCAGGTATAGGAACATGAACTTTTTTGGGGGGTGGGGGGCGGCGTTGGATACATAGTCTGTCCACTGTCATCACTCTCTCTAAAGGTCTGTCATTATCAATTTATTCCTTCAATTCAGGGAGGGAATCAACGACCTGTTTTGTTGTGCGTCTGTTGTGCGCACTCTGCGTGTGTTTTGTGGTTGTTCCTCTTTAACACAGTGTTCCCTCGTCCACTGAAGCACACAGCAGTGGAACATCTGCGCTTTAGATTTCCACATCATCATGCTCACCGACACCTCACGTTCATAAAGTTACACATATACACATGCATATATATAATATAGGCCAGTATTTAACTTCATCAACTATCCATCATTTTAGCAGACCAGTGATGCATAAGCTGTGTGTAAAACGTTGTGGGTTGTCGAAGTTATCAAGTGGGATTTGCGGCGCTCTCCGCAGGAAACTCCGGCTGCTAGTGTTCAAAGCCACATGCACAGACGTGCCATGCGAACCATTAAAATATCTTCTTGGCTACTAGGCTAGTTTCTACAATGTAGTCAAGTCTTGGGAGACCAAGGAAAGGGGAAGTTCTGCTGTTCTCAACAAGTAGTCGTACACCCGACGGTTTAGGTAGTCCCAACCTTTTGGAGGGATCTATCAACAGGTGCAAAACGGTAATAATGACATATCTTTTCTTTTTTTTTAAAAAAAGGGGGAAAAAAGTGGTGAGTTCAGCCTGGAGGTCATGAAGTCAGATTTGCACAAGTAAGGATACATTTGAAATTGCGCAGTATGGAAAGAGTTGTCATAGTGCTGAATATCTGCAAGTGTATTTAAAGGTCATGTATTTTAATATGATGTAACATTTTTGATATCTTCGTCTACACAGTGCATAATAATTCAAAGGCCAGAAGAGTTTAGTGTCACGATCCTAAAGTGCTGTAGTCATATTGTAGAATGTAAAATGGCTACCAGGAGCTATTTATGATTTACAGTTAACGCAACTAAGCCAAAGCAGCAAAAGCGGTGTGTTATGAGACATCTCAACTATTTTGTTTGGGATTTTACACAACTCCCATGCTTACTTCTTCCTGAGTGCATGTACAAGTTGGACCAGAAATAGCACTTCAAAGTCATGCATTTCGCTGGTGCTGTGATGCCTCTGAAGGCTACAGCTGTGAGCCTCATGAACCCCACGCGTAAAGGCCATTTAATACTGTATTTGTAGCAAAATATTGACTCAAATTCTAACGTGCCGGATGTGACGCTGTCAGCAAACATTTTTCCAAGTTAATACTGACAAATATCCAAAAAGGGCTATTGTTTTATGACTAGAGTACAAAATTATTATTCAAATGACTCTGTGTCCTATTATTAATCATATCCACGGAATTGCTTTGGGCTAGTTAATATTTTATAAAATGACACAGAAAACAAAGTGTGCAGAGTTCACATAAGTTCATATGTGCATATGATTTTGCTAGAAACACGTGCGTAGATTACATTTAAGTTGTAATATTACAACCTTTTCTAATCAGTTATGATCCCCGCAGAAGTCGAATAATCCTTATGAACACATTTCATATTTGAAACCTACACAATAAACGTTCAAGACAAACATGCAAAAAAATAATATTAATAATAATAACATTAAACGTTGAAAAGTACCGGATTATAGTTTGGCTTCAAGACATGAACCATAGCTCTCAGTTTTATTGTAAAGAGACAATTGTTAATTATAAGTGTTTTATTACAATAAAACAACAAAAATGTTGATTACGAAGTGCTGACAAACAAGTAAATAAGTGAAAGTTTGGGTCATGCATGTTTGTTAAACAAACAGTGACTAACCTCAAAACATTACGCATTTCACGAGTGCACGTTTCCTTTTTCAACTTGTCCGTTCGTCGGCTGATGTTTTAAACAAAGTCCACTAAAACAATCAATGCGTTGTAGATTTATTTAGTTTTTTCAAAAAACCGTACGGCATGTAGTTATGATCCACATGTCTGCTAACTAGGCACCAGAACTAAAAGCACTAACCTAAAGTTTCATACTTTACTGTAGATTGTAGTAACCGATACTTACAGCACCCACAGGTTTTTTATTATGAACTTCAGCCTGCAACCGCACCACCTCCTGTGACCCTCATCTGCTGCCGTCCTGGGTTTAAAGCAAAATTACCCCGGATCATAACAACAGGTCCCGTCCATTATATTTTTTTCCTCGGGACAATGGGCGCAGCTCGCCTTGTTCACACTTCCTACACATATGCATCCTACCAAGCAGAGCACGGAGTAAACACAGTAGTACGCGCTGAACGCAGACGGCTGAATGTGTAACTATGTTTTTTTTTTTTTAAGCAAGGCGCATGTTAATGATAATGTACTTCAGACTGTTTTAAACGTCCACGTGGATTTCTCTGCTTAAGTTGGCACGTTTGCCGGCTGACGTCGATCTGTAGCGTGCATGAAGTTGTGCGTAAAGTTGTCCTTAATACGTTGCGAGGCAAAATGAAGATATCACTACATTATTTATGATCCGTGCAACTTTTATTGTGACAATATGCATACTCTTCCGAGCCTGTCTGTTTTGTAATCGCACAATCAAAGAGGGGAAATTGCTCTTTCATAGCCGCGCAGCCTTTGTTCGCTGCCACAAAGAGAGACGACTGTATATCTGGATCAACTTTTTAGGAGTTTTTTTTTTTTATTTTTTTTTGTACAATAACCTTTGCATAACAAATATTTTTCTCAAGCGTTGCCCAAGGCACTACGCATGCGCTCTGGCCGCTTGCTGTCACTAAGACATTTTTCTTCACGTTGGAAACTGTCACTTGTGACGTCAATCACCGAGCTCTGACCAATTAGAGCGCAGGGTGATTGTTTAGCTCCACGGGCTGCAGCGCCTACCATGAATCTCTATTCAGTATCAAAGCGTCCTGCTGCTGCCTCTCAACCGAATGGGATTCCATGTAGTCTGCAGATAGACCTAACTTTATGAAGTTTTTTTTCTTTATTTTTCATTG